>NC_062531.1:5145808-5170808 GCF_022655615.1 Tachysurus fulvidraco
TCTTATAGAGCGAAATGTCATTTGTCCGCCGCAGTAAGATATTCCTGCCTGGCATTAAATGTAAAAAAAAAAAAAAATGTAAATAAGTGCGACCAAATGTGTGTGCTCCAAAGGTACAGTATCTATCCTGGAGGTCTAGCAGATGTGGAACTAAATCAGCTTGAGCTTTTTTTCCATTTCTTTGAGGATATTTGACCAGCATTTTGTTATGGAAATTCTGTTATCAGTATTACTGGCATCGCTGCTTAAATTATTCGATGCTTTGGAAAGTACCTGTTACTGTGTGTGTAATGCAGAACCCAGTGAAGAAGAACCCAGCAGAATTCTGTGTAATTGAAATCCATGGAAAGCCTTGGGATATTTTATATCCTGTTGATACTTGCTTCACTGGGGTTTGATTGTACTCACAGTGGGAAGCTTTGGAAAATCAGGTTATGAGCTACTGAGCTACAGACTTCTTCTTTTCCCATCTCTTTTAAAAGGATTATAATTTGCACTTAGATTGACAGGAATCAACCAACAGCACACTAAACGTCTACCATAAACATGTGGTAAACTGCACACCGAATCAACTTCTGTGGCGATAATAATCATCGTTAGAGCTGTTACAAGTGCAAACAGGCTAAGAAGAGTGCCATTCCTTAAGCAAGTTGTTCAGACCATTAACAAATCTGTTCCTAAAACTCCCCAAAACTCCTGGCCTCAGGCATTAACTGCCATTACAGTGTCATTCCTCATTATTTCTATAATTGCTTGTAAACAGCAATTTTAACTCAACCGACTGCTTGGTATCAAATTTAGCCGGTGTCTAAAAAAATGTTTTTAAATGGAAAAAAACACACACACACACACACTTACAGGAGTTATTGTATGTTTGCAGGCAGTTCGGATTTTTTTTTAAGGGATGAATGAATTACGTTTACAATTTTAATAGAATTTTTTTTTAAATTAATTAATTTATTTATTATCAGCTCAAGCCCTAAAATAAATTCTTATTACGATTTTAAAGTACTTTCTATTACTAAACCCTACGATGTCTGAAAAGCTTTATGAAATCTGCCACATTTAATGATAAGCAGGTGTTGTGGATGGAGAGCCGAGAAGGATCCCGGGATCCTCGGGTCCTATGTAAAGCACAGACTGGAAAATGCTCAGCGGTGTGAGAAATATGAGGATGTATTTATTCACAGCTCTCCAGGTTCCTCTCTGTGTGTGTCTGCACTGATGCACATGCTCACAAAAACATTGTTTTTATGTTTGCCTTCTCAGGCTACTTTAAAATAAGTTTGGTAATAATTTCAGATTTAAGAAAAAAAACTCTGAAATCGCTTGATTGGTTTTTGAAACCGGAATGATTTAATGGATCCGTATGACTTCCTTTTCTTTTCCTATTACACTGAAAACAGAGTAACATTTAAAGTTGGGGTCTCCGATGTTTGAGAAATGCTTCAGAAAACCGAGTCGGGCTGACAAACTAAACAAAAATCAAAACTAAAGTGTAGCCAATGAACAGAAAGGGGCGTGTCTTGTCGATATGGGGCGGAGAGAGTATTCAGAGCGCATGTGTGACATTAGCAGAAAGCAGTTTTAACATTGACATGGAGGATTAAAACAAAGAAAGAAAGCGAAGAAAGACTTACGATAAGGCAATAAGTAGGACGTGTTAATGTAGGATCAGCTTTCCAACGCTGGAGAGAACTGAAGGAGCAGGAAGTTGGCCACGTATTCACAGATTGGAGTTTCCCGAGTCAATAACTCCTGAGCTAAACGCTGTTACTACACAAATAACACCTCTTTTCTATCGTAGTAATGGAGAGAAGCAGCTACAACCGCGTTTTGTGTAGTAACAGCGTTTAGCTCAGGAGTTACTGACACGGGAAACTCCAATCTGTGAATATGTGGCCGACTTTACTTTTTTTTCCATCTCGATAGGTGAGTAACGTTGGTTTTGCTTTGTTACACAGAACTAATATATGCCTTTGTCCTTTACATGATTATGCTTGTGTGTCATTTTTGCTTGTTTGTTTATCTGCAATCGTATTGTTCCTCCCTTCAGCTATGATTTCTTTCCAGTAGTTGCCTGGGTTACGTATGTGTGTGGGCGGAGCTATAAATAGAGGGTGGGACCCATTTGGGTTAGGGGCGTGTTTGTTTTGGTGATTTTATATGTCAACATTGGCTTTCAAACATCGGAAACCCTACCTTTAAATCTTTTTAGGTTTCCGTGGAGATTTTTTTTAATTTTCTTGCGCACTTTCTAAATAAACAAATAATTTACTGTAAGTGCTGTCTGTGCATATTAGATAGCGCAACCTGTGCAAACAGAGGTCCTCTGAACGAGTACGGGTTTCTGTGTGGACACTTTGAGTCTGCTGAATTGAGTGTTTTGACCTTAGGAAGAAGCAGTCATGGCAGTATATTTTTTAAAGTTTTTGTAGCATGCCCTTTATTTCTCTTTTTAAATTCAGTTAAAGAGCTCATCCTCTTTATATCCATAAAAGAAGCATTTTAGCACATGGCTATTTGGATAAAATGCGTATACAGTAGGAACGATTCTCCAAAGTATTCTCCTTTCTAAAAGCCTTTTGTCTCTCTCCTAAAAAGGAATTTAGATATAAAGAACAGTTAGAAAATCTCAATAATCTTATTCATTTATCAAAACTATTTTAGTAAATCTTAATTAATCGAACAAATTTATTAGTACATCATTATACCTGAGGATAAACCTTGGATCATGCAAATTGGTAATCCAGTCATTAATTCATAAGTAACTTAAGACCATCGGGCAAGAAGTTATCAGGAAGATCCTAATTAAAAATGCGTCATTTGTCAATGCGTATTTGTCTGGTTGTTTGAGTCAGTTGCCTTTTCTGCTAGATCATGGGGCCACAAGCTCCTACCCAATCCAGATTCAAGCTCCAAGGTCCATACAGAATCTACTCCTAGTCCCCTGTGGCCACAAGCTCCTTTTCACATGTAGATCCTACTCTTGCCGTTCCAAGGCTTGTGCACCATCCAGTTCCTACTCTTAACTAACTTCCTACCTTTCTGTGTCCACGGGCTCCGATTCAATCCAGGTTTTGCTCCTACCTAACTGGGGCCCCAAGGTCCTGCTCCATCTACACTCTACTCATACTGTACCTTCCTGAGACCCCAAGCTCCTGTTCACACATAGATTGTACTCCTGCCTTCATTAGGCTTGTGCATGATCTGGGTCCTTATCCTACCTACCTGAGTCCACAAGCTGTTGCTCTTGCCTTATTCAGATCTTGCTCCTAACAGCCAGAGGCAACATGTTCCTATGACATCCAGATCCTAATCCTGAGAGCAAAAGGCTCACTAGATTTCCATCCTGTGGTCTACAAGATCCTATTCCCAGGTTCCTTGTCCTAAAACATACTGAATGCATACTGATAAATATATACAGTACCCCCAAAACCAAATATTAACATGTGGTGGGGATGTGGTAGCCTAGTGGTTAAGTGGAAGGTTGTGAGTTCTATTCCTACGTCCACCAAGCTGCCACTGCTGGGCCCCTGAGCAAGGCCCTTAACCCTCAATTGCTCAGTTGTATAAAAAATGTAAGTCGCTCTGGATAAGTGTGTCTGCTAAATAATGTAAATGAAATGAATGAGTTCGGTAAATGAAATGTATTACTAGAATGTCATACATAATGACTTATTCATAGTTTTTGCTTTATATGATTTTGTCCTCCTTACCTCAGTTGTAGGGACTTTTTACTTCACATCTTCACCTTCAGTTTACCTACTGGGTGGGCATGAAGGCACATATACCTAAAAAGCTACTTTGGGACAATCTTCTGTAAAAGTGCTATGAAATAACATATTAATTCTGTGAGATTTCCATTAAATCGTCGCATCCTGAAGCGATAAGCCAAAATCTTTACATTTCAGCTTATTTCTCTGTATTTGTCTCACTGCTTTTCCTTTTTTTTTTCTTTCTCCTAGAAGCTTTCAGCTCGCTCTTTCTCTCTGACAGGAATAAAGTGCTGATGTCTGGCTAATGGAACGTTATAATAAATCACCTCACAGCTCTGCCGTCTCCACATAGTACTGTATCTCCTTTTTATTTGGACACTCATCAGATCTCATTATAGAAATCACCAAAGGCCGAGCGGACACGAACTTCTGCACTCTTTTCTCCGCAGCGTCATCCCTCCATCAGCATTCTCATCTTGGTGAGAGTAAAGGCAAATTAATGCATAATCTGGACAGATTCCCTGTATGAGGACACGATCTAATGCGGTATTAAAATTCACGCCAACATTTTAATATTAATTATAAATCACTGCTTTTAAATTCTCATATCAGAATATCAGAAGATATTGAGGATCTAACTTGCTTCATGAATGCCCAACAATGACCTGCTGTTCTTTAACAAATACAAATGGCTAATCTAGGCAAATTGCAATAGTATAAGAGAAAACAAACAGTTCGGTGTGTGCTTGTACAACAAAACAGTCAATTTATTTTCTTACTGCAGCCTGCTCCATCTTGTTTCATTCCTTAATTATACCCCTGATAACAATCGTGACAATAATATAAAATCAACTATTTGAGAAGATCTGTATCTTTAAGCAACAGATTTGTGGAGGATGTTAGTTTAGCAGTTTTTGTCAATGCTCTGTGTCACCACATAGATTATATTGACACAAAGGTATGTATACGTACAATTATGTTGATGTTTTTTTTTTCCAATAACTTCCCCTCAATGCTTCTTAGCTCTCTGTTCATTTATATAGAATAGAAACGGGGCATAGAAGCCTTTATTATCGCCACATATACATTACAGCACAGTGGAATTCTTTTCTTCACATACCCCAACTGAGGAGGAGGAGGTTAGGGTCAGAGTGCAGGGGCAGCTATGATACAGGGCCTCTGGAGCAGGGAGGGGTTGAGGGCCTTGCTCAAGGGCCCAGCAGTGGCAGATTGGTTGTGCTGGGCCTCGAACACAGATTCTCCGGTCAACAACCCAGAGCCTTAACCAGTTGAGCCACCACTGTATTATTGTCTCTAATAAACATCATTTGGGGAAATAAATCATGGGAACTGTCTACAACATGGAAAAACTGGAGCTATAGAAAACTGAAGCATGCCATCTTACTCGTATAGAATAACAATAACATTTTCACACATTATAAATGACTTATGTATATAGTTTTGGCCTTGTTGGTCATTTTGGTAAAATATCAGGGTTGCTGGAGAATTTTCCCCAAATTCAGAATGGCTGTATTCAAAAAGTTTTTACATTCTGACATCAACATGATGTACATGAGAACAAAGTCAAATCTTCTTCTCTTAGACCACAGAAAACATGAGAAAATGGACTTTTGGGATGGAAGTCATAAATCATATGCGTAACATGTTTCTGACATTTATTTTTTTTTAATATCTACATTTATTACCAAAATGTAATTGCAGTTACACTCCAGATATTTTAATCCGCATGTTTGTGTGTTGTGTTTTTTTTAAGTCTACAGATTCATACCGTATACATCCTTTGTTTGCACTTTTTCACACACAAAAATGATAAAATAAGTAAAGGAAAGAAAGACAATGAAATTTATTTTGCTTCAGGTCCTTAAGATGGTCACATTTGCAAAACTGCACACATTAATTTTTTTAATCTATCTAGAGTAAAAAAAAACATCCGCTTTTGAAAATATCATAAATGTATTTATTTGCAGCAGGGTAAAAAAAATAAAAAAATAACTAAATGCAAGTCGAGCCTTTGTTTCACTAAAGCTCTCTTAATTTTGAGCGAGACACACGACTACACAGGTAATTGAACACCTCATTACAAGTGTCTGCTTCTCTCTTCAATTTCAGATTGTGCTTTGTCTCATGCAGTCTCTGGTCTCAGTAACCAGTAATTGCACTGTAATACGTAACAGCATCATTTCTGCTAAATTATACAATATGACCATGACTGTTGATTATTTTGTTGCGTTTCTTGTAGCTTTTTCAACTCCAACAGCTATATATGTGATATCGTGAATTCGACTGAATCTTAGTCAACATCATGTCCTAAATTTTATCCATTTATAGCTACATGTACTGTAATGTGGAGCGGCTGCAAAAAAACCAATTTGTCTGTTACTTTAGTTGTAATTTCACCCGCCTCGATGTTTTATCTCTCTTGAGGTTAATAAACAAATTAAAAAATAAATCAATTGAGAAATCAATGAGAATCAATAATCCAGCAGCTCAAGTTTTAATTTCATTAATTCGTTTCTTTAAGAATAAGAAAAATCCTTTCAGACTAGTGAAAATCTTTCTGTGCATATCCCAGGAAGTCAGAGCACAGGGTCAGCCATGATACAGCACCCCTGAAGCAGGGAGGGTTTAAGGGCCTTTATCAAGGGCCCAACAGTGGCAGCTAATCTGTTCAGAATTTCAATAATCTTATTTATTCTATAACAATTTTATTTTAAAATACCTAATCAAACATTGATATTTGACATTTATTCAAATTTTTTTCGAATTTTTTTGTGCTGGATGAAAAGAATCAAACGAGGGTCACAGCCGTGATTACCGCTCCTACGGTACCTTTTTTTTTAGACCTCATTCAGAGGAAATCGAATGATTTCGGCTACAACACTCTCGTTCATTTTGATCCATATCAATTTTTCATGTAATCAAGCTCAATTCATCTGAATAAAAAAAGCAAGCACATTGCACACTGGCTATATTCAACCCTGTTTTTCAGTCACAATCAGCATGTCAGTCACATGTCCGTTTCCTGTTTGACTGACACTCCACCGGCGGCTTGCAATTGCCTTTTAAAATTCAGCATTACAGTAACCCTGTCGAGCAACACTGTACAGTACTGTACATCACAGAGTCTGTGTGAGCTGGAAGTCACCCTCCCAGAGACTCCATGTACTACACACTTATACGTTCTTCCCAGCTTTGACACTTTCCACGGCCCAGCATCAAAGCCTTCATGAGCTGAGTCAGGTGTGTCAAAGTTAGGGACAAATACACAATTGTAGAGGTTGCCAGGTCTGAGATTGAGAACTGCTGCCGTTGTCGAAAGCCTGACTTGTAGCGGTGGTAGTACCCTTGGAGAAACTTTATATTAAGTACTTTGCCCACAGCCACTTTGCCAATGTGCAGGAAGCGTAAAAACTTGCTGTCTTCTGGCACAAGCATAATTCAATGCCTAGCAGGGCCAGAAGCAGTGACTCTCATGGGGAGCAAAGCCAAAGGCGCTCTTCTACCTCCTACGTACGTTATTTTTAGTGGAGACTATGTTCTTATGTTCACAACATGTCTTTAGGGACATGCGAATGCCTTGATGGACACCTTAAAAAAAGCACATTGTGTTCAACATGGAGGGTTTCTTAAAATTTCACCATTGGTTTCTTCAGCTGTGTACAGATGTATGTATGTACAGTATTTGAGCTACAATATACTGGTTAATTAAGTGAGGCTTGTTCCTTGATCTGTTTGTTTTGTTCCGAGAGTAAGTAATGCTGTATATAGTGATGAACGTGTCTTTTTTTGTTACTATAGAAACAAGGAGATGTGAAACATGAACACGAGAGAGAGAGAGAGAGAGAGAGAGAGAGAGAGAGAGAGAGAGAGAGAGAGAGAGAGAGAGAGAGAGAGAGAGAGGCTAAAGTTCAGAGCTTATCAGGTCACAGTTTTCATTACATTGCATCATTTGTTGAAGTGGTGTACTGGGAAATGATGAGTGGCACTGAATATTTTCATGGTCCTACCTTAGAACATCACCTCTTTCAGGAAGATGCTGCTTTTGGTGTGACAACAAGCTGTCTTAGCCTGCAGCGTACGTTTTGGAAGAAGCAGAGTAAACATGGCTCCAAGAACATCACCATCATACATCGAGACGTCCATTGTTTGGGGTTGAATTTTTCAGTTTTTTGGAAAAATTTGGTGTAAAGGAAAAGGGGGTGGGTGTGTTGGGAGGGGGTATTTTGCTTGATGAACCTTATTGTGTGCGAATACTCCAGAAAAGGTCTCGCAAACAATACACTAATTTATATATGATGTTTTTTTTTTTTTTCACTTTTGTAGATGTGTTCATACTGTATGTTCTCCAGGATTTTGTTACATAGACTTGGTGCAAATCTTTATTGTTCATGGCAATATTTGAGGAAAACACATTATAATTCTGATTGAGGTATATTTTTCATGCTTTTTTGGTTGAGTATCGATCTGTTTTCGCAAGAAATGTGCATTATTTTTAGCCCATCTTTTAGTGATAAAGTGGTGAAGATAAAACGCTATGAGTTCAAAATAATCCCAGGATGGCCATAGACCCACTGCTGGGCTTTTGAGCAGGATCTTTAACCCTGACCTGCTCAGCTGTATGCTTACACTATATATCCAGTCTCAACTTTGATAAAAGCCTCTGCTAAGTAAATAAGTGCTGAAATGTTCATTTTATGACAGGCATAATCGTTTGAAATGTGTGCTTGAAATATTTGTTTAAAATCCAGAAGTTTGTCATTTGACAATTGTAGAAGTGAATGCCTTGTACTTTGTATAACAATGCTATTGTGATTTTTATGCAGGGTTTGTACTGATGCTTGGAAGAATTTAAATGAGTGATTTTGTTTTTGTGTTTAAATTTTGAATAAAATACAAAGACATAGCCGGAGTGAGCACTTCATAGCAATTGTTGGTTACTCAGTATTAGTTTTCTAAGACAACAGACAACAGTCCTATTTTCTTCTTTTATAACTGCACATTGTGAAGTTTTCTATGCCTTTAATACCACAGCAATCTGCCAACACATTTGTACTTTATTTTTGACTCGTCTTTCCTTTCGTCTGAGATCTGTTCATCCTTAACGCTTTATCTCAAGAACAAGTGGTTGAATGTTTGATAGATTTTTATCAAATGATCATAATCCCCAGCAAAGGAACTGATCCAAATTTAGAAGTGATTCTAAGGACACAGCAATTTCAAATCAATTAGTAACAAGAAATACTAGAATAGTTGGTGGAGACTACTGACTCCCTGTTGACTCGTTCTAACATGTCATTGTTTCTATAGTAACAGATTTAACATACAGTACAGGGACTTGTATGATGGACCTGACAGGAAATGTCATCATTACCAAATTGCTGTTACATGAATAAATCACTTCAAGACACTTCAAGACATGACTTTGCATCAGAACTCATAATACCTTCCTATCACTGATAAAAGCTGCCTAGGACTGCTATTTTTCTCTAACTGAAGAGCTAGATGCTCACAGAAATGCCTGTCTTATTGGACCTTAATCTTTTACCAACAATGGTGTCGCAATAAAACAGCAGTTTAACGTTAGTAGTGTGGTAACACTTAAGAAACCACAGAGACAGCCTAGCTGATTGAAACACTTAATTGTGGCTCAGTGTGCTTCCTGAATCACATTTATGCACTGAAGGGTATATTTGTATGTATTTGTGCTTCTTGCTGTTCTCCATGATGGTCATGGAAACTATGCCTTGATGCGTGGAGCGTACACGGGTTCTTCGTGACCTTACATACAAGGACAATGCTACAAATATACCACCCTTCCTATGACCTTACTCAGGTATAGATGAATCATGAGAAGTAGCAATCGTACAATATGTGTCTCGAACCTAAGAAAGATGGGATTACAGTATGGGCTATGCTGGATAATAAACCAGTCCATCCCCTAAGTAATGTTTTGTTTTCAGTATATACTGTACAGTGGATACAAAGAGTCTACACACCTCTGTTAAAATTGCAGATCTCCTTTTTTAATTTTTTTATTTTTTTATTTTCCACATTTAATTTGATATAGCATACATTTGAGGGAAAAAAAGAATGTATGACATTTGCATAAGTGTTCACAAGACTTACATTTAAAGGACCATTTTGCTTGTTATACATCATACAGTCTTTTGAGAAACAGCCTATTAAATTAGCACAATCTAGATTTGGCAATTTGCAATTTTATACTACTCTTACTCCAGATATGTCAAACTATGGGAGGATCTGCAGTACACCTGCACAGCTCTTTTCAAATCATTCAAGTTTTTGGTAGGATTTAGACCTGAGCTCTGACTGGAACATTCTAAAGTATTGATCTTCCTATAAATTTGATCCTATGTTGACTTAGATTTGTACTTGGTACATCAAAATATTTTGGCATTTGGAGGCATCCATGATTAATTTTATCTGGACCAGATATTTAGTCCCAGCTATAGAGAAGCAGCCACTTCTCACAATACTGCCACCACCATGCTTCACCATGTTAACAGTGTTCTTTGGGTTATAAACTCTCGTGTTGTGCGAAATAAATCTTGTAGTTCTACCTTTGTCCACTTAGAGGAAGAGAAGTAGCCATGTCACGCAATGCTTCCACCACCATGCTTCATCATGTTAATGTGTTTTGTGGGTCCCAGAAACTTTGTGCTTCATCAGACATAGCACATTTTGCCACATGGCAAAATTTAAACAGGCATGGACGCTTTTTCTTCCGTATTGACAACTTACCCCAAAAACCAAGCATGTGAAAAATAAAATAGGTTGTTGCCAGATATTACCAAAGCTTCCTTAAGGTCATTGTAGTTCTCTTATAACATTTCTCTTTGTCTTTTTTGCCTTTTTGTTAAGACATCACATTCTTAGTTAAATCACTGTCTTGCCCTATTTTCTGCATTTGTTGATGGTGGTGTTCGGTTGTACAGCTCATGGTTTGGATATTCTTTTGTACCCTTTGTAACCTCTTTGTGGTCAATGGTTTCAGGAGTTACAGATGAATCCTACTCTCATTTGAACATAAGTTTGAAAGGTTGGTTAATTCTAAGCACAGCCATAAGATACTAAAATGGTGTGTACACTTTTTCATTCATTCATTAATTTTCTACCGCTTATCCGAACTTCTCGGGTCACGGGGTGCCTGTGCCTATCTCAGGCGTCATCGGGCATCGAGGCAGGATACACCCTGGACAGAGTGCCAACCCATCGCAGGACACACACACACTTTCATTCACTCACACACTACGGACAATTTTCCAGAGATGCCAATCAACCTACCATGCATGTCTTTGGACCGGAGGAGGAAACCCCCAATGCACTGGGAGAACATGCAAACTCCACACACACAAGGCGGAGGCGGGAATCGAACCCCCGACCCTTTTTTCTGGTCCGTTTATTTTTATAAATAGAATAATATCTGACATGATTGACCTTGTTTACACTTTTTATGTCACCAAAACCTGCTATTTTAATAAGGTTGTGTAGACTTTAGGGATAATCATCACATGCATATACGGAATGACCTTGATTTAAAGGTTTGTCTAAAAAAACAAAAACACTGCTTGCTAGAAATATTAACACTGATGTACCGATTAGACGACTGCACCATGTTTTGATAATTCACTTAGACTTTTCCCCTCTCTTTTATTCTTTGATCACTAGCATAAACAAGTATGTTTGCATTATTAAAGGTTGATGGAATTTCAGATTTCCGCAAGCATTTGAATGGTATCTTGTTATTCAACCAGGTGCATTAGCATATAAATGTGTATCTCTTTTTAGAGGGAAATATTGCATGCTGTTTTTGCTCGAATGGTTTTTGGAAAACTATTGCCTCAGCGGCATCCTTCATTTAAGGTAGAGGTGTGACTTATATCTGCACAATGCACGTTTTAGAGCCACTGAAATGAGACAATATGAGGATTTCCATAACCCATTAAAATAAAGGAGCAATTTGTTTACTGTATACATTTTTTCCAGGTCTGACATTATTGCTAAAGTAAACTCAAGCCACACTGCTTGAGAGAGATTTTATGGAGCTTTTTTTTTTAAGTTAAAAAGTCATTCTTGTTCAATTTGAAGGTCCCTTGGCTCTCAACCTATAAAACGTTCTGGGATTTGAGTTTAACTAATCCAGGTAATTATGAAATCCCAGCGCCATCATTTCTGCACTCGTGTACCATGTGCCTCAGCAAAGTGTGACCTCTTTGACCATGGCAGAGCGACAGAGCTGCACTTCAGCCACTGCATTTGACCTTGCAGTGCAATAAAACACCATCAATCACATTTCAGCTCTGGGAATTTTAGGAAATGTGTGCTGGTTTAAATCATGTCTTACAAGCTAAAAACAACCAAGTCCCAAACGTACTGTGCTTTTCATACAATCCTGACTTTTTAAGGCAGTCCTCACTGTGATACTTGGCCTATCTTTGAACAGGAACTTAGCAGGCCGTGTAATATAGCACGTCTAATACATAAAACGTGTTCTTTTATTAGCCACCTATTCAAAGTCTAATTCTGGAATTAGTACATTTAGTGCTAGTACGCACATATTTCATCTCCTGTATATCGCCCGGTCTGTTTTTGTATAGCATCATTAAGTATTTCTTTCACCTGAAAGAGGGTTCTTATGTTCCCTCAGCAAATGGATCTTTAATTAGCAACTTTTAGATAAATACCATTATTCAGCCTCCTCTTTTTTCCTCAATAACTCGTTCAGCAAGATTAATGATAGGATGCCTATTGTCCACAAAGTACTTTCACTAATCACTGAGAGTACGATGAGGTGGGGTGAAGGGAAGGGGGGTATTAAACAATGCAAATCAAACTACATTCTTCAAGCGAGCCGCGTTGTGGTGCTCAGACTGATAGCGCGGGGGAAAAGGGAGAAGGAAACGACTCCATTAGCAGCAAAATGGTAAAAACAAAACAAAAAAAAAAAGACAATACGGAGTGTATGATGTATGTGTTTCCTTTTGTAGCTGGCTTTGGAAAAAGCGATTCCTCCTTAAAGAAGTGCGAGACAGAAGCAATTTTACTGTTTTGACAAACACTGTCATTAATGAGCGTGAGATAAGAGAAGTAACGATTACCCCCTCATGGCCTACAAATTCTCACTTTTTCAGATATGCCATTTCAATAAATAAATAAATAAATAAATAAATAAATAAAATTCGGGTGGTGAAAAAAAGCCATTTTGCCAAACTGCATACTGTAGGCAGAACAACAAATTTGTTATCAAAGTCATGTTAGTGATTTGGCTTGATATCTGAAGGCTTAATAAAGAAAATATGGTCTATTAAAATTAACTGCAGTATATTAATATTGTAGTATATTAATATTGTAATATAAAGTTACAGAATTGTTGGATTAATTTACCTTGCCATCAGATCTAACCGCTACTGTACAAGGCAAGTCACATTTCTGTTTATGTACTGTGCTTGTTCTAATGTTATCATTTCTGTGATGCTACATACAGTCTAAGACCAGTAATAAATGTTAGCAGTCGATTAAAATGCTGTGTTGTTATTTACCAAATAGAAATGCTTCATTGTTGATATGGTAAAGGATTCTATGAGGCCATGTGGAAAAAAAAACTATTACATGTTGTTTTTTAATTATAATCACTGGTAAATAGCTGTGGTGTAAGAAGAATGATGACTTTTTCTGCATATCCTGACATTTTATTCATTGTGTAATATATGTAAATATGTAAATATTCCCCAAACACTTTAATAGGTACCCCTGAGCCCACTGTAGCCTCCGATTCCTGTTCTTGGCTTCTTGTTCCCGGTTTTCAGCTGTTGTTTCTCTACTTGAAAGTTCACCTAAAAGACACCCTTATCCCAAGCGACTTCCATTTTTATCTCATTATATATAACTGAGCAATTGAGGGTTAAGGACTTTGCTCAATGGCCCAGCAGTGGCAGATTGGTGGACCTGGTATTCAAACTCACAACTTTCCTATTTGTGGACAACACCTTAACCACTAGGCTACCACATCACCTCAAGGAGCACTCTGAGGTTCTTTTCTGCTCACCACGGTTGCAACGAGTGATTATTTTAGTTATCATAGACCTTCTGTCAGCTTAAACCAGTCTTTTCCTCTGACCTTCCTCCAGCAGAATTTCTGCTCACTGGAATTTATTTACTTTGTATAAACTCCAAAGACTGCTATGCATGTAATTATTTCTGAAATATTTCAGCCAGGTCATCTAGCACAAACTACCATGCCAGTGAGACGATATTTCTGACGTTTGCTGTAAGTAACCGAATCTCTTTACCTGTATCTGTGCCAATTTATCCATTGTACTGCTGCTACATGATTGGCTGATTCAATACTTGCATGAATGACTGCATGCCAACAATAATTGCCTACCGCATTTAAGAGTTCGCTGATCAATTACTGTCGCATGTTCAGAGTTTGAGGGTTATTTCTTTTTAGAGTTTACCCAGCATTTCGTAAGACCAGAAAATCCAGGGAGAGCAAAACATTCTGTCAATCAAACAAAATGGCAATTAAACAGAAGAGGGACCATCTGGTACTGAAGTACATGAAGGATCCTTTAGTAAGTAGCATCAGAAATGAATCTGACATTGTAATACATGGTTTGCTTGTAATTAGTATCGGTGTATCGAGTTATTTATTTATTTTTACGGTACGTAAACTCTGCCGATGTTCACGTCTGCTATCCAGTGGATACCTTTTTTCCTTATTCCCTACAAAAAGCAGCAAAGATTCATGGACACTTGATTATCATATCCATAATAGGCAACACAGATGGCCAATTTAGAAGGCTCTTAATCAAGGCCAAATGTTTTATTAGATCAAAAAGTAAATTGTTTGAGCTGCTGACAAGTTTACACCATATCTTAGCCTAGAGCTAGCAGTAACTTTAGATCGTCTTGCAAGACATTCGGTTATTGTGATCCCACTGCATAGAAATGGATAGCAAATTTTAGGGGAAAAAATGCAAAAATAGAAGTGTCTTGAGATGTATGAAGTGTATGTATGGTACCTGTTATTGCAGTTTATTGATTCCTGTGTTGACAATTATGATCATAATGGCTTAACAGGGATCCCTCAGGGTCCATCGGTGGCTCTCTGGCAGTTTGTTGTGGTCAGCAGTACTGTACTAAACTATAATTACCGAGATCCATTGCCCACAGATATTAAACATATAAGAATTTTGCAAGACATCTTCTCATGCACATGTATCATGATCTAGCATCTCTGCCATGTTAAGGAAAGTTCAATATGGTTTACATGTCTAATTCCTTTCTGAGAAATTATAATAATTCAGCGCTGATTTTCTCACTCTTTCCCTTTCACAGTTCCGACGAAATTCACGGCCAATTCTCATAGAACTGCATTGTAGGCTTTGCAGACTGCCGTGTGCCACAAGGTGTGAATATTTTTCAGCCTACACTTTCAAAGGTAACCAGAATGTTCTGTGAAACACAAATGCTGCGTGTTTATGTATGGCTCATAAGTTTGATGTAATGTGCATACATTAACACCTGTTTAATAAAGTTCATCATAGCAAATATATTTCTAAAGCCGCATAACCTGGTTTTCATGAAGATGTACATCTCTGGACTACATTTTAGCTAGATCACATATGAGTTTATTTAAAAAAAAGTTTAAAAAAAAAAAGTTTCATATATGTATATGATTATGGTCAAATCAGATTAGCTTGTATTATCTTACAATGTTAGAATAAAAAATTATGAATATTCATAAACATTACTTCTCAAAATCCCTGTCTGTTTAGCACAAGTTATCCAACTGGCTAGCGTTAGCTGTGAATATTATAAACATATATGCATAAGATTTGAAAATATCTTCAAAATCCTGTCAGTTTAGCTCATGTTAGTCAGCTGGCTAGCAGTAGCAGTAAACGTTGTAAACTTTTAGACAATAAAATATAAAGCTAATTAGCAGTTTAGATCATGAACATTTATAAATATGACTTAAGATCCTCTCAGAAATCCTGTCAGGTTAGCTAAGTTTATCCAAATAACTAGCATTACCAGTGAAGATTATGGATATTTAAAATATAATTTAAAACTCTCAGAAACATCCTGTCAGATTAGCTGAAGTTAGCAAAATGTGTAGCATTACAGTGAACATCACTAATATTAAAAAATATGACAAAAAATCCTGTTAGAGTTCAGTCAGGTTCAAGCAAGTTAGCCACCTGACTAATTAGCGGTAAATATAAATGTTTCTATGACTTAAAGTGCTTTCAGAAATCCTGTCAGATTGATTCCAGCAAGTTTACTAGCATTACAGTGAGTTTGCTTACATTTATAGATGTAAACAAGAATGTACTCATTCATCCTAGAATATAGACTGGTTATCTGCATTATCTTTTAAATCAAGCATTCAATAAATTAATAAATAAATAGATAGATAGATAGATAGATAGATAGATAGATAGATAGATAGATAGATAGATAGATAGATAGATAGATAGATAAAATAATAATAATAATAATAATAATAATAATAATAATAATAATAATAATAATAATAATAATTGCGAATGCCAATAGCTTCTTGTACCTAAAATCATAAAACCTTCTCTGCTTATTTGAGCTCAATGACACACAAAAATATAGTTTTTTTTAATGGAAGACATGTCTTCACTGTAACACTGAGACAAAGCTTATTAATAATCTAGTCATTAGTGATCACAAATGTTTGCAAATTATCCTAAATTTGAAAAGAAAAAAAATCACTGTTGAAAACTGTGCAGTAAGAGCAATAGACAAACAGGTAATACATACATATATGGTGACAGATTGTGAGAAGACTGGCGAGATCTCAGCTTTTCACAAACATTGCACAAGTGTCTGGATTGAAGAATGCACTTGTCATCACTTCTACACCATTAAAATGAAGGATGCTCAGCTACAGGGGAATTTATGGTGCAAACGTTTTGTCATCAGGTGAAGATTTTTTTATTACACCCTTCCCCCACCTTTCCCCAAGCCAGAGGTCTTCCTTTTGTCTCATATTCACTCAAACCTGACTTTGAGATTTTGTCACTTGACTTAATTACTAAGGCAAAGTCATCCTTGGATATTGAGTTTTCATCCGAAGCTCATGATTGAGTTTTCATCTGAAGCTCAGAGCTGCGTTTCTGTTTCTTCTGCATTCCTGGTGCCACCACATTGCAGTGTAGGGACCACCTGTCTAACTTCGAAGAGCACACAGCATCTGGGGGTCAGGTGTTGAATTATTGATATGATGCAGCACAAGTGGGAGGTTTTTTAACGGTGGTCATTTAGAAGATGGAGTAGCATCAGTAGGGTGCTAAATCTTGACACCGTCGTCCACAAAGAGCAACTTTATTGGCTGCACAGATGGCCCACACACTACGGTTCACAAACTTCCACTGGGATCTGTGGAAACGTGTCTCAAATTGACCTCTAGTTGTATACATAGTGAATTACTAATTATGGAATGAAGGTGAGTGACCTCATAAGGTCATAAAGAGGCTAGATTTTCAGGCTTTGTACACTATACATTAGTAAGGCAACAGATAACCTGATAACATAAGCACACAGAAAAAAGTTCATTCGGGATTCTTTGAATGTTTTTAAGGATTTCTGCTTGGAACCTTCTGTGAAAATAAAACTATAGCTGCATCCCAAAATTACCTATTAGACACATAATTGTTGTTCCACCATGATTCTGTCAGGATGATAAGGATGGTGTGTTCTTTAAGGCCTTCAGAACACATAGCTCCTTTCTCTAAAACTCAGTAAACCCAAAAACATAAATGCTAAAACCAACATTTTTGGTTTGAACCAGTTCATCATCTTCATAATACTGTTCATCTTCTTTCTCATGGCCAGATGATGACTTCATTCATATGTACCAATCATTTAATGATGAATAACATAAGTTTATAAGGATAATTTTGTCCTGTTTAATTCAATCTAATAAGATGTAATATTCTCGGCTTGCTCATCATTGTCTCTTCTCCTCTCTAATTGTAATTTTTCTGTCTAATGTTGATGTGAGCTTTGGTCTTGGAATAAACTCTTACTTCTATTTGAAGACTCTGTATGCCTCATCATTTTTAACACCAGTGGGGTTTCTGGAAGAGTCTCAATGTTCCTCTAAATCTAGCCCCTTTATAACCTAATGCGGTCACTAATCTTCATTCTGTAGATATTAATTCACTACAAATGAAACTCAGGGTCGATTTGGGACACGTGCCCCGTTGTAACCCTCTGTGTAAGGTTCTACATAAAACTTTATGTGTTCCTTCGGAGGGAGAAATCAAAGTTTATAGACAGGTGTGGAACAATTTTGTTAAATTATTTTTAACCATTGTCACAAATATGATGTGATATTGTAGCGTTGTTCCCTAGGGTGGCATTGTGGGCAGCCATTCAGGGTGTTTGCTTAGATCTTGTGCCAGTGAAGGCTCCTTATCTCTGTTTAAGGTAGATTGTTACCTGTTAAAGCTCTTGGTAGCTGGTTGGAAGGTCTGGGGATCAAGCCACTGCACCATCAATCTGCCACCACTGGGCTCTTGAGCAATGCCTTACCCCTCTTTGCTTTAGGGTGCTGATAGATAGATAGATAGATAGATAGATAGATAGATAGATAGATAGATAGATAGATAGATAGATAGATAGATAGATAGATAGATAGATAGATAGATAGATAGATAGATAGATAGATAGATAGATAGATAGATAGATAGATAGATAGATAGATAGATAGATAGATAGATAGATAGATAGATAGATGAATAGATGATAGACAGACAGATAAGATAGATAGATAGATAGATAGATAGATAGATAGATAGATAGATAGATAGATAGATAGATAGATAGATAGATAGATAGATAGCCAGATAGATAGATAGATAGATAGATAGATAGATAGATAGATAGATAGATAGATAGATAGATAGATAGATAGATAGATAGAAGAACCACACTTCAATTCTAATTGGTTGCCAGAGCTCACAGCAGACATGAGTGTGTGATTTTTAGAAATTACTTTGTGTGATATTATGCGCAGAGACGTTAATCTCATAGCGGCTTTTTGAAATGTCTAGATGAAATTTATCGGAGACAAGTGAAGAACTCCATTATTTAAAATTCCCTGCTGATCCGTGATGACTTCCATTACAGGGATTAATAAGTATCAAGAAAAGAAAAAAGCATAAAATGAATTTAATTACTGTCAAAAACAGAAACCTCAAACACCAGCCGTGTGGCCACTGCAGCTCTTCAGCTAATGATGTACTGAGAGAGAGAGAGAGAGAGAGAGAGAGAGAGAGAGAGAGAGAGAGAGAGAGAGAGAGAGAGAGAGAGAGAGAGAGAGAGAGCATGGCAAGAGAGAGCAAGCATGCAAGCAAGCAAACAATTAGGAAAATGAGGAAGAAGACGGAAAAAGGAGAGAGGAGAGAATAATAATATAAAAGGACAGAGAAGAGAAAATGAATATAGTGAAAATAAAATAAAAAGCTGAAAGGAGTGAAGCAGAGAATGAAATGGGAGTGGTGAAGGAAAAGCTAGGAAAAACAAAATTGTGGGAGCAACATGCCCTACATATCAATAAAAAAAATAAAGTAAAGAACACGAGAAGAGCGACAGAGAGAGATACAGACAGAATGGGTAAAGAAAGAGAAAATTTGAAAGGAGGATGAAGTGTAGACAGAGAGTGAGATGGCGAGGGGAAGAGAGATATGAAGTTAATTAAATAAATGAGTAATGTGGCATGAGGGAGAGAAAAGAATAAACAAGTGGGAGAATAAAAGAAAGAAAACTGTGAGAGAGGATATACATTTTCTCTCTTTTCTTTTCAAATGGATGGAAGAGAACGAGTGAGAGAGAATGAGGGATGATGCGAAGGGGAAGGAGTGAGAATGGATGAGACGCAATCATAAGAAGAATTTAAAAACGAGACATACTGTAGATATAGGAAGACAGGATGAATAAAGAGATTTGGATGAGAGAAATACAGTAACCAAATGAAGAAGTGAGAAAATGAAGGGATGAATGTTAACAAGGGAAGGAGGGAGTTATTGACAGAGGGATAAGGGACACAGAAAGAGGAATGAAGGATAAGAGCAAAGTATAGAGGTTGAAACAAAAAATAAAGGGATGAGAGAGAAGAAAAGAAGGTGAGAGTGTGTAAGAAGAGGAGGAATAAAAGGATGAGAAGGAGGAGGGAGTGTACAGATAAGAGAGGGGGAGATAGATAAATGGAAAAAGAATGGTGAGTCAGTGGAGAAGAGAGAGAGAGAGAGAGAGAGAGAGAGAGAGAGAGAGAGAGAGAGAGAGAGACTTTTGACTTCTAAACACCTCTTTTATTCCAATAAAAGCAAGAAAGCATCTTAAAATATTTGTATAACACTCAGGGTGCTACAAAGAGAGGGAGAGAGAGAGAGAGAGAGAGAGAGAGAGAGAGAGAGAGAGAGAGAGAGAGAGAGAGAGAGAGAGATGAGGAATAAAAATGTGTGATTAGTGAGATTAGTGAGGAAGGAAGGAAGGAAGGAAGGAAGGAAGGAAGGAAGGAAGGAAGGAAATGTGCGTAGAAGAAAGTGAGTGAAACTGAAGACAGTGGATGTGAGACTGAGAAAGAGAGAAAAGGAGGGAAAGGGGAAAGGGGGAATAAAATGTACGTAGATGTGAGAAAGAGAGAGAGAGAGAGAGAGAGAGAGAGAGAGAGAGAGAGAGAGAGAGAGAGAGAGAGACAGGGGAGGAGAGAGTGGGAGGAACGGAGGAAGTCAGTGTAGTCAGTGGATGAGGGACAGAGAGAGAGAGAGAGAGAGAGAGAGAGAGAGAGAGAGAGAGAGAGAGAGAGAGAGAGAGAGAGAGAGAGGAGAATTTGTGAAGCGCATTAACTCGGATCAGATGGAGGAGTCTCAGCGCAGCTCCTTCAAATCCGCCACATTTTCAGCACCACTGCGTGACTGTGCTGCGCCTCAACTCCACTCCACAGTGTGAGCGGTAACAGAGATCTTCTCCTCATTCTTTGAAAGTTCACATCAGATGCAAATCCATCTTCCGCTTCATCTTTAGCTGGACATTGCGGGTGAACACCGCGTCCCTGTTGCTTTCCACAGCGGTAAGTTTTAACGGGGCGCCTGGGGGAAGAAAGCCAGGGAACTAACACTGACTGTACGTGGAGCTCCAGATGGAGAGAAACTGTCCTGCTCAGAGCTCAGAGAACAGCAGAATCTTTGCTTTACTGCAGCTGCTCACATCTGGCTCTTGCGTACTAAGTAGGTTATAGTAAATAATCTCTATGAGGTGGCGTACTATTGTAACAGACTATTTAGGATGGTAGTATGCGGATGGATGGGTGACTGTTCAGTATGCTGTTGCCTACTGTAGGTGGCGTACTTCCTGGGCACACTATTTAGGACGTAAGGATGCGGTTTGGTCGCTGTTTTGTACCGCTGCAGCCGGTGCGGCATCTTACCAAAGCTGGCGTACTAGGTTTCGGCATCACTTGATACGCAAAGTACATGGATTGGGATTTAACTGTCGAAAGGCTATATACAGTATATATAATTTTTTTTTCCCCATTAATCTTTTTGGATGTAGCCTACAGTTGCCATGGCCACGGCGCGTGCGTTCGTCATTACGCGTTATAACCTTTAAAAAGTTTTTCAACCAAAGTGCATCAAAAGGTATTTTAATTAGACCATTATAGTAGCTTAGCTTATTCATTTTTACATCAATATTATATCTTTACATATTTATATATTATTATTATGTATATATTTTTGTAATAATTATAATTTAAAAATGAAATCTGTATTTTTTTTCTTAAAATATATTATTATATTATTTTTTTTCTATAAATATATTATTATATTATATTATATCTATATGTAATATAAAACTATAATTTCCACTATTACATGTGAACCTACATGTGATGACTTTGACATACTTTAAATATTTAAAAAAATATATATGAATTAGATCTTAGCTATTTAATTATTTTCATGATTTAATATAGTATCTGTCATTTTAGCTAGAACAATATAATACAATAGAGCAATTTCAAGATGCTCTAAAGGTTGTATTAAAATAGCCAGCTTGCTTTATTTACTTAAATAAATACATTATGGTTTGTATTAATCTACTTTGGCATACTGTATGTACAACATTATACTATACCACCGAAACATGATGGAATATTTTTGGCTGATTTAAGATACATAAAATTATTTTCTAACAGGGTTTATATGTGTGCTACAGGAATCTGATGGATTTTAATGGTGACTTTATGCTATCTCTTTCTCTCTCTTTCTCTCCACTAACAGGCCAGAGATTTCCAGTATGGGATGATCGGATTAATACCATCAGAGTGTTGCGTTTTGGAGATGCAGCAGCAGTAATACCTCACACATTTGTAGCATTGACTTCAGGACTCAGTCCGGACCTTTGGAATCAGAGTTCATCATATTGTGTGTGGATATTTCAGTAGCCCAGGACTGTGTTGTTTCATATCCTTAGACTTTAACCTGGCAAACAAGGACCTGGTAACTGGTATAATGGCCTACTGAAGCCTTTTCATTATTGTTAATGACATTCAAGGATCACACTGGGGTTGACTGAAGCACATTTCACCTTCTTTTGTGCTTTCGGCCCGCTCCGGACCCTTCTCACATGGACCCGTCCATGGCAGTAAGACGGTGCTCTGTGATTTTCCACTAACCCGTTCATTGGTAGTGTGTTTGAGTGGGAACGGGGTGGGAGGAGGATGCAGGCCGGGCTGCGGGTACTGTGTGCCGGTGGAGGCGCTTCTCTCTGCTGCCTGCTCCTTCTAGGGCTCATCTACACACACCTCCTTAAAGAAGGTAAGTACAATGCAAGGGATTTTCCCACTTATTCATAATAGCTCTTTGATCCGTTGAAGTGTTCACATTTTGCCAGAAAGTGTTGCAAAGAAGTGAAAGATTCTCTATTGGAGCCTGTGATCATAAAGACAGGATTTTTCATGTGTGTTGCTCTATTCCATTATTACTATGTGAAGCGTTTATATCATGTGATCATGAGATTCATGTGACATCATCATTTCACACCAAGGGAATTTAATCATGGGTGAAATATCCATATGTTGACCAGGGTCAGTCATTGTTGCCATAGAAATGAACTATGCTTTGTAGCTGGTAGCTTTACTCATGCATTTAGTCATGAGCTAGACTACTTATAAATATATCTACTTGAAAAAAAAACTGTGAATATATTCAACTTTTGTAAACATTCATTAAACTACATAATGAAAGACTTCATTTAAATTGGACTGTTAATTAGCCTACATGGTTTATATGTCTATGTTAAGAGCTTTACCTTTGGTGGATGGATAACATTTGTATAAGAAGTCTCCAGTATCAGTGATTTGTCACAGTCAAAGCTTATGCTGAAGGAAAGCCTTTATGGTGGAACGGTTTAATGGTTTGTTAGTAGAACGACTAATTTCAAGAAAGACGATAAAAGAGAACTGTAGGTGACAACATGAAGTGATAACAATTAGCAAATAATAATTTCCACTCATTGGCACATCGTTGTAGAATTAAAACACTTTAGGACATGATGTCTGCAAAGTGTGGGGTGCTAATGCATCATAGATATCCAATAACAGCTGACCCTATTGTGTTTTATTCTTTTTATCTCATTTAAGGTACTGTAGTAGCTAAAGTGCCTACACCTAATACTTAACACTTCTTTATTCAATACTAAGCCCAATACTAACCATGTTATTGGAATATTGTAAAAATTTTAATTGGTAATTGTAATTGGTTCTTTTCTCGATAACAGCATGCTCCATTGTGTTTTATTCTTTTCTTATGATATAAGGTATCAGCTAAAACCTTTACATTTTATACCACACACTACTGCACTACATACTAAGCAAAACCTAGTGTCTTTCCAACAGGGGCACAGTATTATGACATACATTTTAACCCAGTGTTATTGTGTTTTGCCACTAATCCCATTGAAATAAGTTGGCAAGCTAGCAAATGGACAAAATCTGTGAAGAAGCGGTTGTTACTGAAACAGTGCCGAGGGCTTAAACTCCATGCCTGTGGGAATCGACACCCACGGTTTCAGGACGTCTTTCAGAAGTAATTACAGCTTGTCTCATTTTAAATCCTTTGTCTGATCTTGGCTTATAAAAATAACTCTGTTATAATGTTTATGATGATAGTATAGAAGTTTCTCTCTCTCAGGCTGACAGTCATTGAATTTCAGGATGTAATATGCAGGGGAATGTACCAGCATTCACACACATACTGCAGATCATAAAAATGTATCAAACCATCTTAAACCAAAAATGGGACCCATTTATTTATTTATTTATTTATTTATTTATTTATTTATTTATTTATTTATTTATTTATTTATTTGGTTAGTTAGTTAGTTTGTTTGTTTGTTTGTTTAATCCATTTAGTCACATATTTGTAGAAAACCAATTTGTTTGCATATTTAACATATCTTAATACGATTGCTTCTGATGGGAATGAAAATCGATGCATTCTTACTTAAAGACTATCACCCGAGCACAGGACTGTGTCTTTCAGCTTCCCAACTACATTACTTTAGATATAATTCCATTAGATAACAGAAGTGTTGCTAAGCAACACGTCAAAGGTTTCCTAAGTGCGGCTTACTTTGATCCAATCAGATTATTTATCTGAAAGCAATTTTTGTGTTGTTGTTTTGGGCTTTGCACTCTGTATGTACTAAACATAAAGAATAGCTCATAACCAACTTACAATGATACATTTAAATATTAGATAGACAGACAGACAGACAGACAGACAGACAGACAGACAGACAGACAGACAGACAGATAGATAGATAGATAGATAGATAGATAGATAGATAGATAGATAGATAGATAGATAGATAGATAGATAGAATCTCTAAGATTCATCTGTTATCCAGTCGCTCGATTGATGCATTTAGACAAGATTATCATGACATTAAAATATCAACCATGTTGATTTTATATAAGCAATAAAATCTCTTTAGGTCTTGCTGTTATAGGAAAATAGTCAGCAACAGGTAGATGTGATATATAGAGTTAGTGTAATGATTCGGATCTGTAATTGATTATTTTCCAATATCGGCATGTCCTGACGTGTTAACTCAGTGGTTAAGGCTTGGCCTAATGATTGGAAAGTTAAAACCATCCAAACTACTACTGCGGAACCCGGAACCCTCAATTGTGT
>NC_062531.1:5178308-5225808 GCF_022655615.1 Tachysurus fulvidraco
TTGGGATTGCAGGGATTGATCAGCGCCGTCAGGTAGCTCGAGTCTGGATTGTTTTAATCTTTGTTGGTAAGTAAGCATCGATGGAGAAAATCCAGTACAGTGATATAGAAGATAGTAAACGCTCTGGGTTGAAGTGGTCTGATGATAGGGTTCCAGTAGGTCAGTCTCAAAAGCTTGAACAAGCACCTGAGGGGGAAAGAAATATCTGACTCCTACACTAGACCAAGATTTCATGTTGTCAAGTAGCATGATCAGAGAGTTCTCCATGAAGATGACAAGGTTTTCACATGGATTCATGTCACCAGGGATGTATATCACAGCTAAGTTTTGCAAGGAAAGCAGAAGTTTGCATCTTTTTGTATCCTTGGATCCTCTCAGTAGACCAAATCCCTGACATAACTGTTTGTTTTCTGAGCCATTGCCTGGTAGATCTTGCTTTTTTTTTTAGCCGTCACATCTCTTCTAACTCTGTTAGATGTGATACACCGTTATCCATCACATCAGGTCTGGATGCTGAGACGGTCCAGGTAAAGCTGTTTGGTTTGTTAATGCATCAGCATTTGTTCAATCTTTCTTTCTTTCTGTCTTTCTTTCTTTCTTTCTTTCTTTCTTTCTTTCTTTCTTTCTTTCTTTCTTTCTTTCTTTCCACCTGCATTGATTTGGTAAAGCCTTTAAGATCTGTTAATATATTTACGGATTTATCAAGGACCCCTTAAGCTGTGTACTAACAGCCAGGCATGTGGATATAAAAAAAAACATGCAGAAAGAGACAGTTTTTGATTATGATCGATTGTGAATGAGTCACTAAGGAGAATGACTCATTAAATGACTCACTCAGTCGTTTCTTTCATTCGCTTGCTACTGATTGGTTTTGCAGTTTCAAACCAACATGAAAAGGTGGAAGACAAAACATTATCTAAGTGTCAGTGACTTACATTTACGTTTCGTTCAGAAGGTCAGAGTTTCAGTCAGTATATATTTTTAGTAAGGACTGAGATTCACACGTTAAAATTCATGTCTTTCTCATTATTTTATTATTAGTTTTTACTGGTTTACACTGATAGTGTTCAGCTCAAGGAATAGAAATCTATTTATCGCATATTTTCTATCAGTATAAAGAAATGAATTCATTTTAGTAAAAAAGTTTGATCTAGGGTTCACGGTGGCTTAGTGGTTAGCACGTTCGCCTCACACCTCCAGGGTTGGGGGTTCGATTCCCGCCTCCGCCTTGTGTGTGTGGAGTTTGCATGTTCTCCCCGTGCCTCGGGGGTTTCCTCCGGGTACTCCGATTTCCTCCCCCGGTCCAAAGACATGCATGGTAGGTTGATTGGTATCTCTGGAAAATTATCCGTAGTGTGTGAGTGAATGAGAGTATGTGTCCTGCGATGAGTCGGCACTCCGTCCAGGGTGTATCCTGCCTCGAAGCCCGATGACGCCTGAGATAGACACAGGCTCCCCGTGACCCAAGGTAGTTCGGATAAGCGGTAGAAAATGAATGAATGAATGAATGACACAACTAAAACAACTGAGCAGCTGTCCATCCTTCCTAAAAATTCCGAAATTGGGTTTAGACATGAAAGGCAAACCCAGCTAATGATTTCTAGCTACATTACAGTTCTAAAATGAGTCAGGACTCTGTTGACTTTCAGTGAGAGACGTGTGTTTTTCCAAATCAGTTTAACATGACGACTGGTTACTTATGTCCCGCCCCAGCAAAAATCAACCAGCCAATCAATTTTACAAAATTTTTGTCATAATTCTCACACTGGGTATATAAATGGATATAGATATAGTTTAAATTCCCCCTTCAGTAATATCAGGAGCAACCTGATGTGTTACAGTTTATCTCATTTTAACAGCCATTTCAAATCCCTGCTTCAAATCTTTCTGGCATACTCGAGCAGACAAGAGCCTGGGATTGTATCACTGAGCAGAAGTTCCCGGGTGCTTTGCCAAGATGTCTGCCAAGTTTACAGACTTCACTAGGACTCCTAGGAAACCTGATTCAGATCCATTATAGCCTGATGATTAGCTGATTAGATAACGCAGGAGGAATAGAATTAGGTGAATTAAACTAAAGTGGCGCTGTGGCACATCTGTGTATTTTTCAAGCATTAGGAGAAAGAAAGAAAGAAAGAAAGAAAGAAAGAAAGAAAGAAAGAAAGAAAGAAAGAAAGAAAGAAAGAAAGAAAGAAAGAAAGTAAGTTATGTGGAAAGAAAGAAAGTTATGTCGAAAGAAAGAAAGAAAGAAAGAAAGAAAGAAACCAATAACGCCACGCCAGAACAGCAAGAACGACCAGCCCGAAACACCGTTCTGTGGCCCGCCCGAAAGTTAATGTCGACCGCCCTCCGCACGCCCGCCGGCCAAGCAAAGCACGCACACACAGACAGCACCCCCACCCAGACGACCCGCCGCCACGCCCGCCCGCCCGCCAGACCCGCCCGCCCGCCCGCCCGCCCGTCCGTTCTGTGCCCGCCCGCCCGTTCTGTCGCCCGCCCGCCCCGCCCCGCCCGCCCGCCGCCCGCCCGCCCGCCCGCCCGCCCGCCCGCCCGCCCGTTCTGTGGCCCTCCCGCCCGCCCGCCCGCCCGCCCGCCCGCCCGCCCGCCCGCCCGCCCGCCCGCCCGCCCGCCCGCCCGCCCGTTTCTGTGGCCCGCCCGCCCGCCGCCCGCCCGCCCGCCCCGCCCGCCCGCCCGCCGCCCGCCCGCCCGCCCGCCCGCACCCCCGCCTGCCCGTTCTGTGGCCCGCCCGCCCGTTCTAGTCGCCCGCCCGCCCGCCGCCCGCCCGCCCGCCGGTTCTGTGGCCCCGCCCCGCCCGCCCGCCCGCCCGCCCGCCCGCCGCGCCCGCCCGCCCGCCCGCCCGCCCGCCCGCCCGTTCTGTGGCCCGCCCGCCCGTTCTGTCTCCCGCCACGCCGCCCGCACGCCAGCCGTGCCCGCCGCCCGCCCGCCCGCCCGCCCGCCCGCACGTTCTGTGGCCCGCACGCCGCCCGCCCGCCCGCCCCGCCCGCCGCCGCCCGCCCGCGCCCCCGCCCCCCCGCCCCCCCGCCTGCCCGTTCTGTGGGCCCCGCCCGCCCGTTCTGTCGCCCGCCCGCCCGCACGCCGACGCCTGTTCTGTGGCCCGGCCCGCCCGCCAGCACGCCCGCCCGCCCGCCCGCCGCCGCCCGCCGACCAGCCGCCCGCCGCCCGCCAGCCCGCCACGTTATGTGGCCCGCCCGACGAAGAAAGAAAGCCCGCCAGACAAAAATGTGGAAAGAAAGAAAAGTCTGAGATACATAGACACACAGAATGCTATAGCAGCAACAAACCAAGCCAAAAACTTCATGGCATATAAAAGCCATATCTGTGAGTGTACAGTAGATATAATAAGAAACTATTCTGAGCATTAAATGTATAAAACTTTCTTGTAGAACTCTCATATATTTTGGATGCTTTAAATGAATCTTGACATTTCTGCAGACTCTTGGATTGCTCAGCATTTTTCTTTAAGGAGCCAAAAAGACAGCATTGAAGACGTTTCTAGATATAATACATTTTATAATATTAAGCTTTAATGACTTGACTTGAGTTTAAATTAATACGGCTTTTCTGTTTGCACGCGGATGACAAGGACATTTTGCTGTAATGTTTTGGCTGCACTTGTTTCCTTAGAGTCGGGTTGCCAGGGTCATGTTTTTATGCCAAATTGGGCTATTTGTGGGTAGAAAAACAAGTCAGAATGTGCTGATTTTTAAGGATATTGAAAATGAATCCATGACTTCCGAGATAGTGTGTTTTTAATGAAATGAAACTAAAATCAGAATAAATCTGTTTAATTTATAAAAGGTATGGAATGGCCTCCAAGGAAAAAGTGTAAGTTTAGACAGTATTTAGAGCTGAAATGTAGTTATGCTGAAAATATTGCTGAGGTCTGGAGAGAAGCCTCTCTATGAATCCCTACAAAGTTCTACTGACTGATCACCTTTAACCTATGACGGAACTTTTCCAGGGTGTCTCCGCCCCTATCCAGAGGGCACAAAGGCACACAGAATGGTTCGATTAGAATGAAAGTGGTGTAAATCGTATGCAATGGGCTTCACGTACAACAGATTTCGATGTCTAAACCCATTACAGAGGGAAAATCTGTATTTGGATTTGGCTTTTTTTTTTATTGTGGATTTCTTCTGAGTTCTCTAGTTTCCTCCCGTCTACAATACAAAAAACATGGCAGTAAGTCGATCGGCTGTGATAAATTGCCCCTAGATGTGAATGAGTGTGTGGTGTGATTATGAATGTGTAATGCATTGTACCGTGCGTCAGACTGGAGTAACATCCTCACCAGGATAAAGCACAAGGTGCAAACAAGGTTCTAAGCCCTGGGACTGAATAAAGAAGACAAAAAGGTGTAAAGTGTTTTAGCTTTCACAGGTTTGCCTCAAACGATAGGCATTTGATTTACATATATTGTATAAATATTCCCCATTCACCTCTATGTAGTTTTTTTGCCTTTAGATCTACATTTGGCCTTTTCATTCTTTCTGAAATATCAGGTCTAGCTTTTTTACATTGTTTGGTTAATCTTGGTTCGTTACATAACATCTCTATTTGTCCATCATCACATCAGGTCCCTTTTCAAGATATTTTTCTGTTATCGTCTTGTATGCTTCATTCTTTATTGTCTTGAATACATTTCTCAGCTGATATTTTTCCCCAAACAGTGGAGTGGATGTATGTGTGTGTGTGTGCGTCTGTGTGTGTGTGTGTGTGTGTTTTTGTTTGTGTGTGTGTGTGTGTTTTTGTGTGTGTGTGTGTGTGTGTATGTGTGTGTGTGTATGTGTGTATGTGTGTATGTGTGTGTGTGTGTGTGTGTGTTCGGAACTTTTGCACTTGGCTGTTTACAGGAAAGTTCCACAAATTTCGGAGCCTTGCACAGACGCATTTTTAGTCTCTGTATGGGAACAGAAAGGCTCGCTGTCAAAACAATGAACATAACACGTGCTGTCATAGCTTTCGGCGAATAAAACACCACAATGTGTATCTCTCATTCTTTTTCTTCCCCTATGTCTGTCTCTGACCTCCTACAGGGTTCTCTTTCTGTCTCTTCCTCTTTGTATCTCTTTTTCTCCTCTATGGCCTTCGAGGCTTATCTCACTTGGCCCATTCATCTGTTTGATGGTGAAAACATGGGACAGGTATCTGATATCTGATGCCACGGCTCTCTTCAGGCAAACAGTTGTGTGTGTGTTTCCCTTAAGGTGCATATCACTACAAATATGTGCATGTCCATATCTGTGCTGTCGGCTTGTTATCGCATTAGGATTTGGTTTGAATGCTTTTTTTTTAAATGGTGTATGTGTGTTTGAGTGTGCAGTTTGAAAGAAAAAAAAGGGTCTCAATGGACATAAAAGCCCTTTAATGTTCTTATATATAATCTCTGAGCTGAGGGTTTACCATGGACCATTGTGCAGGGACTCGCTGCTCCGTTTAAAAGAGACATGGTTTGGGGAAACAGGAACAGAGAAAGAGGGAGAGAGAGAGAGAAAGGAGGAGAGAGAGAGAGAGAGAGAGGTGACCTTGATCTGGTCCCTTACCCTCTATCGTCTTTACCATAATGATGTCTGCTGGGGTTTCTCTTCTTCCTCTCAATAAAATGCCCCCATCACTGATGAGGTTAAAACAATGTTAATAGCCTTCTCACAAAAGCGCCTGGCTGGAAAATGCCATTACGTTTAATTCAGGGATGGGACTGGCGCTTACTAGGTGCACTTTTAAAGTTATACGCCAGTCGCTGGGCTTTTTTTCCTCTTCATGTTTTTTTTTTTTTATCTCAACAAGTGTCATCATCATGATAGTATCCAACCTCTAAAGAATTAATAATACATCCATGGAGTTAGACCTTATGCAGTGGTTAATCAAGAGACCACAGAAATGACCCTATATTACTGACTGGCATAAAAAACAAAATAGAGTCCACACAGAATTCATCTTGGACACAGGAAGGTCTCATCCAGGCTACACATCTGAGACATTCTGTATCTTCTCTCAGCCAAGAAATTGCTGTTCTAAAATCCTATAGGAACACGGATTCACCAAAACTACACCAGGTTACGTATGTAACCCGATTCCTTGAGAATGGAACGAGATGCTGCGTTGCTGGCCACGCCCCAGGCATCCGTTCGCGCTTCCTTCAGACAAAGAGAGCTGGAGCAGCGTGACGTAGATGCCCTTATATGGACTTACTGGCGAGTAATTACTCTGTCACGTGTCCTTTCCGAGCCATTAAATGGCGCGTGTACACACAGAGCTTCAGACACAACTTCCTCAAAGAAGCATTGGCAAGGAAAAAACTCCCAATGACGATATTTGGAAGAAAACCTGAAAGGAACCAGATTTAAAGTTAACCCATGGTTCTGAGTTTGAATCCCAGGTCTATCAAGTTGCCACTGTGGGTCCTCTGAACAGGGCCCTTAACCCTTAATTGCTCAGTTGTATATAATGAGATCAAAATGTAAGTCACTCTGGATAAGGGTGTCTGTCAAATGCTATGAATGTAAGCAGGAAATACATTTTGTTTCTATCAAGAAATCAATTTTAATGTTGATCAAGTTTTCTGATGGAGACCTGAAGTGCAAAACTGTTCATGGCAATTGCACTACTAAAGCTATCATAGCAAATTGCAGTCCTAAGCCATCAGAGCAAAGGTGTTTTTTTTTTGTTTTTTTTTATCAACAGTCCAAATCCATCTTCAGTGTTTTTAAGTGGTATCATCCATAGTAATCTCATGTATCTTTAAGCTACCCATGCAGGACCAACCTCAGGTGATGTGGTCATATCTTCTGGGTCTAGTTAGGACTCTCACTGCTGCATTCTAGATTAAATGTAGCTTGTTAAAGCAACTACTGGAACATCCAAACAGGAAGGTATTACAATAATTTATCTTCGAGCTAACAAAAGCATGAACTAGTTTTTCTGCATCGTTTAGCAGCATTATATTTGCAACACTTTTGAGATAACAGAAAGATATCCTAGTGATATGATCTACAGTATGTGAGGTTCAAATGAAAGACTGGAGTCGATAATCATCCCAAAGTTGTTGTTTTTTCTGCTGCACATGATGAAACAGAAAGGGTTCCATCCAGAGTTACTCTGTAATCAGAAAGCTTAATTCAAGCTGCATGTGGTCTAGTGTCAGTACTTATGTCTTGTCTGAATTAGTATAAGGAAATGAATAAGTATCCAGACGTCTAACGTCCTTTACACTTTCAACATTATTAAGATGCTGTCTTTCATATGGCTTTCTTGAAACCTGCAACTGTATGTCATCAGTATAACAAAAAAGAAAAAAAAAACATTGGGCCTAAAACAGATCCTTGCAGAACACCAAACTTTATCTTGGGATGTTTAGAGAATTCAACATTTACATCTATAAACTGATAACAATCGGGTAAGTGCAGTGTTATGGTAACTGTGTGGGTGCTGATATGAGTGTATAAGGTTATCCAGTCAGTTATTTGTGTTTAAAAGAAACCTAAATCACACCAGAAATTAACCCTAACTCATACTGAACATGAACTAATAGCCTAATTTTTTAACTTTACATCTACATAGGCAACAATGTGGCCTCGCAGTTCTAGGTTTCCAGGTTTGAACCTGGGGTTTAGGTAAGATCAAACCTAAACCGAACCTTGTGTGATGGATCAGATTCCATCCGTAGCATTAAACCACAACCCTGAATGAATCAATAAATCAATGAATCAAAAATAGCAAAGTGTATTAATTGCTAATAGTACATGTATTTCAAATGATATCTTAAAAAGCAATTTGTAACACATATATCTTTAAAATGAAGTGCATTTCATTCCATGATTTCGTTTTGTAATCCTGTATCTATCTAGGCCTAGAGTCCTGCTTGAATTGCAAGCACTGTTAGGGTAATAACCACAACTGCAGTAAAAAAAAAAAAAAACAACTTTGGTAGCCTTCAAATGTCTGACCAACAAAACAACAGCCTTAAAAATTGACACAAAAATGTAATAGTGTAATAAAAGGGCAATATCGATCACATACCTCCAAGCTATAGCACATAACCCTGCAGAACAGGCTAATTTATAAAGTAATAAAATAACTAGCCCAAGGTTGCTAGCATTGTTATGTAGCACAGATGTAGCGTTAGGCTGAACTTCACCACCCTGCCAGTAATAGCAAAACTAATACCAGCCAAACAATCAAACATCTTCAGTGTTAACTAGAATGTCTGTGCAGTTACTAGCACTGAAGTCATATGATGGTGGATCTGGAGCAATTAAAGTGCAAGTAAAGTGCAATTAAAATGCACTTGGAAGGCTACATGTTTTCCTTATATAGGGTGGATGAAATCATAAAGTCTTGTAAGAGACAGTGACAAGAGGCAATAGAGGCTCGCTGGATAAGAGGTGAAGCTTCTTTCTTTAATGCAACTCCAATTGGCAAAACTTACCACCAATTGAAATTCCAACTGCCCAGAGAACATGATGGCTGAGAACATTCACAGATATTACTAGACGTAATTTCGTCTATAATGTGTCTAATATATATTTCACACTGCATTAGTTTAAATGACCGAATGACGTGTAACCCAATTAAACTCAATTAGACCACCACACTGATGGATTCTTAAATCGGATTGGGCAGAAGGTGTTGATTAATTTTCCATGGCAGCATCTTTTATCGTTGTGTCAAGGCAAATCATGAGATTATATTAATGCACTCCGTCTAATAAATGATCGTTGCTATAGTAACAGGTCTTTCGAAAGGATTTGTACGGTGGGTGAATGCTCCACATAACCTAAGCCTAATATGAAAAATATATATTTTTTATTTTTTTAATAACATGGAAGAACATCTTATCATTGACATAGTGAAAATTTCTGTAAGGAGACTTTATTTAACACTTTATGGACGGCGTCTCCAGTGAGTTATATCAGTTTTCCACCATAGTAAAGTTTTCAGGACTTTGTATGATTTTGCCGATTCTCTGTAACATGAAAAGCTGCATATTTTATCTTATTAACTTAACAAGAGAGATATAAAGCGATTCTGGTGAGTGAACAAGCATTCAGAGCACTGCTTATGTGCTGTGAGAAGTCTTGCTTGGTGGATATTCCACAACTTTAATGGCTGTAACCTGATAAAAAGTAAAGTTTTTTTGCTGCGGTATAAGAGGAATAAAATATTGTTGTTGGACATTTGGCTGATCAATATTCCAGACTCAAATGCAGCGATAGACAGACAGGGGGGTATCATTAATAAAATAATAAAACCAGTGGACACGGGAAAACACTAAAACAAACTGAACAACTAAAACAAGTTACAAAAAATTAAAATCAAAACAAAACAAAACAACAAGGATTCAGCAAACAACACAAGCAAGACAACTGGTATAACTTGGGGAGGTAACTAGTGAAACATAAGGGACAGGTGTGCAGAGGTGGGAATGGGCTAAGCATCCGGCGGGGCAAATACACGTGAGAGCATAAAGCATTAACAAAGGCCGTGTCCACAGTAATCTGGATATATTTGAAAACGAAGTTTACGTCTAAAAACGCTCCGCGTCCACATTATCATTTTCAAAAGTTTTCCAAAAGTTGCTCATCCACACTGAAATGTATGAAAATGCTTACATCTCCCTACTGCGCATGAGTAAAGCTTCGAACTGCGTCATTTCACTGACTAGGCGTTTATTTACTTTCGACTGCATCACATGACTAAAGATGCGTCATAGTATTCAAAAGCCTCCGTCTTCACAGTCCACACTAAGACGCGAAGACGGCGTTTTCAGATTTATCCGCTTTGGAGAGCGTCTTCCAACAGCTACGTTTTTGTTGACTTAAAACGCCGTCTCGGTGTGGACGAAAAGCCAAAATGGGGAGAAAAATATATTAGTGTGGACATGGCCAAAGACACATGGTACAGGATCTCTAGGGGGCATTCTGGCAGGGAATTTCATGACATACAACTGCATCATTGATTATTTGTCTTTAGCAGCATTTTAATCTTGACATGTATTGGCATGTATACTGTTTAATTTAGTGATGTGCTACTGAACCCTCTAATGAACCAGTGACTTGCTTTAGATGAACCAGTGACTTGCCTCTAATGAAAGAGTGACCAGTGACTTGCCCCTCTAATGAAACCATGCTCTCCAATCTCGTTATTTAATGTTCCAGCTCTTTATTGATAAATCACCTGCAGCCAGTTTGTTTTAACTCATCAGTAGGCACATCACAATCCTGGTGTCCAGCAACGTGATCCAAATATGCCATTTTATACATATCATGCAGTCTCGTGCTTTTCCATCACAAGAACATTTAGTTTTAGTTGAGTTTTTAGCAGTTACTTTTCATATTTTGTCTCGGAGGTTGTTGTACTGAACATGACTGATGGGTTCAGACATTTTCAATAATAAGAAATTACCCATGATTTTTATTAACATTATTTTCGCACCGCATGTCGCTTTAGGCACTAAAAGCACTGCATGTTGTCTAGGAGTTAAAGGAATACACTTTATAGCTCTTACTGGCATTTTGATGGTCTCAACCGCTGAAGTGTACAATTGAGTTGTGTGCACTGCTGTGTCAGTCGGTGTGCACAGCTGGCTTAATATTGGACTCAGACAACATTACAGTGGCATATATTGAATCCAGGTAGTCAGGGCTGTAACCAAGATACGCATTTTAGAGTCATATTGCAGAAATGTGTCATAGTTAAAAATATCATGGTGCATCAATTCAATTCAATTCAATTCAAGTTTATTTGTATAGTGCTTTTTACAATAGACATTGTCTCAAAGCAGCTTTACAGAACATATACACAGAGCAGAAGGTAACATAAGGAATAAAAAGAAATAACGAATAATAAAAGAAAAAGAATCAACAGAATAAAAATTCAAGATTATTATTAGATATATATAGTTCACAATATGTATGTATTTATCCCCATATGAGCAAGTCTGAGGTGACTCAGGCAGCAGTGGCGAGGCAAAACTCCCTTAAATTGGTAAAGGAAGAAACCTTGAGAGGAACCGGACTCAAGGGGGAACCCATCCTCATATGGGTGACACTGGGGGTGTGATTGTACTATACAGTCATTTAAATGTTGTATTGGTGTAAGGATCATGGACTTCAGATCTCCTTAGTATCACAGAGACTAACTGGAGATGTCTCAGGATTCTTAGTCGGCCTCGGCTCAGTGGACGTCCAAAGGCTTCGTCCCACAGAGGACGTTGAGGATCAGGATCCCTGCAATCTTCTGATGAGTTAAAACAAATTGGCTGCAGGTGATTCTGGACTCTCATTGCCGTGGCATGGGTTTGATTCCCACGCTGGGAGAAAACCCAGCCACTGAAGTGTTAACTCTCAGTGCCGGCTGGTAAAATGGGAGTGTTACATCAGGAAGGGCATCCAGTGTAAAACCTGCACCAAAACTAACATGCGGACCATGTGATCCGCTATAGCAACCCTGAACAAGGAGCAGCTGAAAGACCAACAATGTTGTGTTGTTGTTATTAATATTATTATGCATTACATTTTTGTAGCAAAAAATGAAAACAAACAGGAAAACAAAGAATAGACCCTGAAGATGGCTTTGGACTTTTGCACTCATCTCCATCAATGATCAGCAGATAACAACACAGACTTCATGTTAAGACTCTAATGAATCACCTGGCATTTACATATTTACACAGTTAAATGATTTATGATCACACTCTCTGGTATCATACGGATGTGGACGGCTTTTCATAAGAGGTTGGTTCCTTACAAGGTTCCTTCCTCATATTATCTCAGGGAGATTTTCCTCAGGACCGTCATCTCTGGTTCATCTCTGGAATACTTTTCAATTTTAAATTTATAGTCTGAATTTATAGATTTCTGTAAAGCTGCTTTGCAACAGTGTCCTTGTAAAAATTGTTCAACAAATAAAATTTACCAGGGTTGAACTGAATATAGGGCAGATGATAGGGATCAGAAAAGATATATTTTCAGTTGGCTTTTAAAGATTTGTTAAAGAATTTTTTAAGGATCTGCCCCCCAGTTTATGTCACTTTGGTCACCACCAGTAAGCTAGAATTGGTGGACTTGAGAGTGTAATAGGGGTGAAGGGCTAAGGCTAAAACAGCATGCACCAGCATCTTTCAGACTAAGTAAGCTGGCAATTTTGGGGGTTCGATTTCCGCCTTCGCCTTGTGTGTGTGGAGTTTGCATGTTCTCCCCGTGCCTCGGGGGTTTCCTCCGGGTAGTCCGGTTTCCTTCCCCGGTCCAAAGACGTGCATGGTAGGTTGATTGGGAATCGAACCCCAAACCCTGGAGGTGTGAGGCAAACGTGCTAACCACTAAGCCAACGTGCCTCCCTAGATCGAGATCGTGTTGTGTCTAAATACAGATAGCATACATATGAAATGCATAAATTTATATCTTATGCCTCATTTGCTAATTGGGGAAGATGTCATGACAACGTTGCTTTTATGAGCTTTTTATGATCATCCGCTATTTTTAGCCACGCTTGAGTAGAATGTGATTTAAGTGATTTAAGCATGTCAGTGAGGTAAGACAGCACTCCATATCGGTGATGATCTATTAATAAAAATGCACATGCTCACTGTATGACGAGCAGATTTAGCTCCAGTTCTCTTTACGCAACGTTATGATGAAGTTACATGCGTTTTTCAATCAGCAGCTTCTCTGTAAGGTAGATGAAGGTGAATCTTAAAAACGTGCCTGATCAGAGATACAAAACAACGTTGTTTTTTAGGATTCTCGATTTCCACATGCGCCATCATTGGAAATTTCCTCACATGTTAATGCAGTTCTTTTATTTTTGTATCATTTCTTTTTCATTATTCAGAATTTGATGTTATTTGTACTGAATGCTAAATTCTGATTAGACAAAATAGATTCTGTTGTTTCCATAGTAACAACTATAACCAGAACAGATTTTAAAAATGTGTCTAATCGTTAATATGAAGTTTTAGTACTGTATAAATAGTGTGAATGTGTTGAAAACTTCAACAGGAATGGAATAGAAGCTTTTATTTTTGTCACAAAAACATTACAGCACAGTGCATTTCTTTCTTCACATATCCTGGGGTCAGAGCACAGGGTCAGACGTGATACAGCACCCTGGAGTAGTGAAGGTTAAGGGCCTTGCTCAAGGACCCAATAGGGGCACCTTGGCAGTGCTGGGTCTTGAACACCCACAGCCTTAACCGCTTGAGCCACCACTAGGCTTCATGGATAATACATTTATTCAACCAAAAAAGAACATTGACACGTAGAATGTTGGACGCTTCATGCACTCAACACCTGCAGCTTTGCTTGCGTAGTGGAAAAAGGGCACTGCTACTTTTAAAACTTCTACAATAGGATGATAACGTAAATAGTGCCTAGTGTAAGTGTGTAGTATGTTATTTGAGAAACAGCATGTTTACATTTTTTCCAGCTTCCATAATTGGGCTCATTGAAGTTTCTTCTGGGGACTGGGAAAGCACACTGGAACGTTTACTAGCTAATAAATGTTTTATTTTACTTTTACAGCATTTAGCAGACACTTATCCAGAGTGATTTACTTTTTTTTACCAGTTTATACATCTGAGCAATTGAGGGTTAAGGCCTTGCTCAGGGGCCCTGCAACTTGGTGGGCCTGGGATTCGAACCAATGACCTCCCGATCAGTAGTCGAACACCTGAGTGTGCACACTGAGCTACCACATCCCACTTTGTAGTCACTCCTGTTGATGCAAGTGCAAAGCAGGAACTCATCCAGAAAGTGTGTACTTCTTGTTTTTATATAGTCCAGAAACTACTTGGCTTTTCAAAAGGTTTCAAGAAGCTCAGTGGAAATGTGCCTAGCTTGATAAACCTCACCGTCTGATGGGTAAAATCAAAACTCGTACAAAACTGCTTTGCATTGCGTCTCAGCTATCAGCTGAAGTGCAGCTGTCTACACCTTGATGCAGTGTGTGCTAAAGATATTATGGCTCTAAGGCATGTGTGTATCTAATCACAACAGGGCTGAGGCACCGAAGCTATGTTACACCATGTGCCTGTCTTCATCACATGGCTTTGTGGAGTGCTGACCAGGCAGAAGCTGTCATCATCGCCATCACCATCCTCATCCTCATCCTCATCATCTGTATCCTCGTCAACTAGCACACGCTGCCGCGTTTGCGGTTTATCCAGGCCTGAGCGAGCGCACAAGTGAACAAAGAGCGGTAGAGGTAGAAATTGAGGAGGACAGTTAAGAGTTAGGGAGGAAAAAAGGGAGTAGGAGATGATGCGTGAAAAAATCTGATGAATAGCAATAAGCTTTGGAAGTCTGTAATCAGCAGCTGCTTAGCAGAAAGGAGAACTGACGCATGCGGCCCATGGTTTCGTTCTTTTAAAAGAGATTTCTGACTTCCATCATCTCCACTCGGAATTTCTCCACAGCCTGATTAAAGCTATTAGAGTACTGGGAGTCGCGGCTTCGAGATGACCCCAGGCCCTTCTGTCTCTCATTTTCTCTGAGAAAGGCATCTGATTGGAGCTTTATTCCTACTGATCACGGTGAATTATGGTGCCCTTGAGAATGGCGTCCTCCGAAAAACCAATCTTGAAAGTAAGAGTTTTTGGTGATTCATCGCTGTTCCACCGTTCTATTACAGATATAAAAATCTCCTTTCATCGCACCTCTGCAGGCCCTTCAACAGTAACAGAGAAGATTAATTAATGCTGTAAATCAGCTCTTTATCACCGGCTGAAATGGCCAGACTATAAAGAGATACTCTGGACTCTCTTCTCCAGCAGAGGGACAGACAGAATGAGGTTCTAAAGAGATGCTTTTTAATTTTGGCCTGAATTATTGCTGCACGTGAACAGAGAACCATCTCACACCCACACACACACTAATAATTCTATTGCTGTACTTGTGGGGACCAAATGGGGACATAAACACATTAAGATGACAAGATGAGTTGTGGGGAACATTGCTAGTCTTCTCAAGTTTATATGCTGACATATTCTCTCTCTCTCTCTCTCTCTCTCTCTCTCTCTCTCTCTCTCTCTCTCTCTCTCTCTCTCAAACACACACAAACATACAAACAGAAAATTGTTGCTTTTTTGGGTGCTTTCACATCTATAGTTCGGTTCATTTGGTCCGGACCAAAAGCAAAAAAATGACACATTGTAGCCTTTTAGCAGTTTTGGTTCCTTTTCACACCACACTGATTGTTCTGTTCCGCACCAGTTGAAGCGACCCAAAATGCAGTCATGTGATAACATCCACATCACTCATTGGCCACATGTCTTTGAGCGTATTTCCTAAACTGCTTCTCGATTGGTCAGAATAAAAGTGCTGGAAATTTCAACGAAACTCCGGAAGTAAACAAAAAGAGGAAAATACAGTATACAGTACACCATGGATAGACGACTTGTACGTGGTTGTAATCTAATACATCGCTTGTATACAGCATTCTATGCAAAATCATATTTTCAGAATAAAGCACGGATGCGGCTTGAAAATATCCTTTTAATGCACTGCAAATGGCGAAGAAGCATCGCAAGACATTTCAGGAGGCGGCGAGCATTACTTTTGCGAAACTGTGACACGCTCATCTTCCGAAAATATTGCCAGCGACCCACTATGGCATCTGGTTTAGTCCAAAATGCTCAATAATTTTTGCAGTTAGGTCTATTCGATCTCGGATCCTGTTCTCACCACAAACGAACCGTACCAGAGTTCGTTTGAAAGCGTACCGAGACCACCTCTTCAAGGAGGTCTCGGTACGCTTGTTTGGTCTGCTTTTGGTGCGCACCAGAGTTCGATTGCTGCATTCTCACCTGCCCAAACAAACCGCACCAGACGAGCAATCGAACTCTGGTACGATTCAACCGAACTAAACAATGCAGGTGTGAAAGCACCCTTAGACAAAGCAAGGTTTCTAATTCGAGACTTTTTAATGCATTAACTCTTTTTTCCTAGTTACAAAAATGGAATTTGTGGCTATTTTGATGTGCCCATTTTCAGCATTGAATGTCTTCTCCCACTCCACATTGGTGGTTAAAATGAAGCTCATATGAAAGTAGAATCTTGGGACTTTAAGAATTTGTAATGTTTTATAATATGTCTATTTTTACACAGCCTAATATTGGGAATATATTCATGGAAAAGTTCACAGAAGAGAAAAAGAAAAAAGAATCTTTAAATTACATGTTGATATGAAACCCCAAAGTGGTTGTTGTTATGCGTCTAAAATTTGAACGCATTATCTTCAACCAATTTAAAATACTTTGCACAGCATTGTTGATATGGTACAATGAAGTGACAAAAAAAACTGCAATGCTAAAACTTGCGTTACTTTTCTTGAACACACAACCACAAGACATTTTGTATTCTTACCAAAGACTATTTTTTTCTATTCCCAACACAGTGGAAATAGCTACTGTTCTCAACAACCGTGACTCTTCCAGCCGTTCTCAAGAGCACTTTTAAAGAACGATAAACCAGTTCTTAAAGAACGATCATCAGATGAGGGAATTCCAGCAAACAGATCATCCTCACACATCCTTAAAGGACCAGAATAAAGGGATTGACTCATACTCAGGTCTATAACACTGATATTGCTACAGTATGTCCTCTCCTGGTCTCTGTGAAGTGTTCAGGTATTTCTGGTCACTTGAACACCTGATTTTAAATTCAGCCAGGAAACGAGACGTGTCAGAAATACCCTGATGGGCAATTAGGTCTGTTAGCAAGAGCAGTCTGCTGTGTGTCAGTCAGGACAGATGGATCAGGAAGCAGGGTACGAGTTAGCTAAAGAGGAACACCAGAAACAGACATTTGTTAAAGGAATACATCTTTAAATGTTTGCATTTTTGCACTCAGATAGACTCAAAGAACTGGTGAGTTCTGGAAGTGTATCTAAATGTAGAAAGGATGTTATTAATCACAACATTCTCCAGTGTTTATAACAGTTTATAATCACACCCTTCAGTGTCACCCAAATGAGGATGAGGTTCCCTTTTGAGTCTGCTTCCTCTCAAGGTTTCTTCCTCTTCTATCTAAGGGAGTTTTTCCTCACCGCAGTCGCCTCAGTCACCGCAGACTTGTTCATCGGGGATAAATACAAACACGTTTAAATATAAGTCTAATATTAATCTTGAAGTTTTGTATAATCATTTTTTTGTACTATGCTTTTGCTTTGAGACAATGTCTATTGTTAAAAGCGCTATACAGATGAAATTGAGTTGAATTGTGTTGAATACACACAACCACACAGTGTACAAAATACGGTGAAATGCTTTATCGACTGTCCGTGTCATAAAAATAGAATCAATAAGAATTTTAAAAGAGATAATAAAGATATACAAAGAATAGGGTTTCAATAAACCAAAGTAATTCATTGTGCAGGTAGGAAGTGGTAGGACAGAGTATATGAAAACATTTAAACATCTATACATATGAATCCATATTGGTGATATGAGAGTAGGACTCTTATGATGCAGTTGTAGTGGTTAAATTCTCTCCTGTGAATGTGTCAGACCGTATTAGCACTGCAGCTTTCGTATGCAAGGCATGTTTAAAATCAATTCTAGGAGTACATGTATGTTTTTTAATGATATATCTTTATTGTCACTTTAAATAAGCAATAAGAATTTAACCATTTTTGGAAACAGTTACAATACACAAACAGACATATTCTCTTACACACGCTTGCAGTGAAGAAAACATTCATTCATTCATTCATTCATTTTCTACCACTTTATCCGAACTTCTCGGGTCACGGGGAGCCTGTGCCTATCTCAGGCGTCATCGGGCATCGAGGCAGGATACACCCTGGACGGAGTGCCAACCCATCGCAGGGCACACACACACTCTCATACACTCACACACTCACACACCATGGACAATTTTCCAGAGATGCCAATCAACCTACCATGCATGTCTTTGGACCGGGGGAGAAAACCGGAGTACCCCGAGGAAACCCCTGAGGCACGGGGAGAACATACAAACTCCACACGCACAAGGCGGAGACGGGAATCGAACCCCCAACCCTGGAGGTGTGAGGCGAACGTGCTAACCACTAAGCCACCGTGCCCCCTTGTAAAAATAATTACAAACACTTTAAAATTTCTTTTCAAAGCTGAACAAAGTCTTTCCACATGCCATTATTAATATACGTTAGTCTTTTCAACTCCATACAGTCTGATATCTCCCTTATCTCCAATGTCAGAAATGGCTTATCCATACTCTCAATACATCACTCTCAATACAATCACTCTCTTGGTTTAAAGGAATGAAAAGTCTAGACGTTTTGATGTTTGAACAAAGTACGTTGGATATATTCCAAGAAAACCGAGTTTGACATTTAAACTGACTTTAGAGTTAAACGTATCTGACAGACAGAAGTACAGTATATAAGCATTTTGTTAGCAGATGCTTTAACCAAAAAATGAATTTGGAGTTTAACTTGACTTGTTTTTAAGTTAAGGGCATTAAAAGTGGTGTTTGGATTTGTTGTTGTTTCAAATCACATCATCTCGATCATCATCACAAAACCGTTAAACGTTCTTTGACCTGTTTATTCATTGATTCATTCACCTTGAGTGAATTTTATTCTAGTCAGAACTATAAAAATATGGTTCCCGGGTATGAGGAATAACTGAGTAAAAGGTAGGAATACGTTTTAGATAGGATTGCAGTCCATCCAGTCCATTTGTGCAGCACCGTGCACAAATTCTTTAGGCACAAAAAAGTGCTGATTCAGCCTGAGCCATGTATTCAGTCTGGAGGAATTCATAAAGAATGAAGGATATGAAACTCGACACTGGGCTTGTCATATGGTGGAAGCATTGCCTGAGATATTGATGCACAACCATGCAGCAGTTTGTGTTCAATGATCTCATTGTGTTACAGATTATCATCGGACTAACCAACTAACAAAAGATTTAGCTTCAGTATGTACAGGATGTGTCGTATGCACTCGTGTCGTATTGTTACCCAGTAGATTTTATTCACTGCCTTACGAACAATGAGTCACTGTATATTACTCTGTGGATTTCTCTAACAACCCCGAGGTGTCTGAATTTTGACTGCACAATATAATGTTGATTAAACATTGCAGTGCCTCTACAGCATTCCACAAAATATCGGTCCAAATTTCAGTGCAGTCATGGTGCTGTGTGTTGTTGTTCCATTCTCATGCCTGAGGAGGTAACAGTCTGGTCTCGCACAGCCAAGGAGGAATTTCATTATTAGCGAGAATGAATAAACGTCTTCTTTAGCAAAGCAAATAAAAGCAGTACTTATTTATTAACTGCCTGTAATCATTTCTAACCAGTTTATTTGTGTGTCGGTCATGCAGGTCAGTTGGCGGTGGGCACGTGTGAGATTGTGATGTTAAACAGAGACAGCAGTCAGCCCAAACGCACCATCGCCAGACAGACGGCCCGCTGTGCCTGTCGGAGAGGACAGATCGCAGGCACTACACGGGCACGACCTGCATGCGTGGACGGTAAGGCATAAAAGACGTTATAAAGGTTATTCTTACACCTTTTCACAGTTCAGCGCTTCAGTTCAGTCGTTTACTGGTTTCCTTTTCTTTGTTTTTGTTTTGTTTTTTTTTAACTGGGAACCTTATTGGAAACGGTTTCCAATGGAACTCCATTAAAAGACTCCTTTAGTACGTTATGACTCCTACTATGTATATCAATTCTCATTTCAGGTTAACCCCAGTAAAACTTTAGATATACACTGCTCTCCGAGTTCTGCTAGCTTGCACTGTACTGTGCTAATTCCACATAATTAAACAGATTGGCAGAATTTTATTAGTTGGACAAAAACTGGCAAGGTCTGAAGTTCTTAGTACCAGGTTATACAGTATGATTGCATATTTGGCACAAATCTATGGCCTTTTTAAGTTTGTTTGAATTCTACTGAGTCTTGTAGTACTATGAAAAAAAATTTAAATACTTCCTTTTTTTTTAAAAAAAAAGGATTTGGATAAATCTATGTCTGTAAAGGCAAATCCCTGGTGCAAATGCCTACAGTAGTGCAAGCATTAGCTTATTGAGTTCAAACTTATAGGATTGTTTACCAAGCTAAAGAAGACAAACGGGTTAAATAACCACACATTTTTATCCACAGTGCCCCATGGCTGCCAACTAATATGCTAAGTCGATCTTCATTCATACTGCAATGTCAACGTGTCAATTAAACCGATGGGGCAGAAGAGTCTGAATTTTATATCAGCCAGTTTGTCTTAGCATGTAACTGACAAGAAAAATCAGGAACAGATGACATGCAGACATGCTGGCAATAACTGAAAGAAAATCATGGCAGTGTTACAACCAGAGAACGTTAACCAGTGCTGAACCACATGACATGGAGTGCACAACACTGTGGCACAATCAGAATCAGGATTACATTATTCATTTATTAATTCCCATTGGGGTGAATTGGGTTTGTTACCTCAGCTCCAAAATAAGTCACCAAAATAAGAATATAACCAAATATAGAATTCTGTATAAAAAGAATGAAGAATAAGACATATGCACTAAGATAATATATACAAACACTATAAATAAAAGTAGGATTTAAAAATAACTAAAAAGGTAAAGGTGTATTGTTGGACAGTGAGATATGTTGTTGTACTGAGGAATAATAAAGTCTGATAGACAGACAGGTAGGAAGGATTTCCTGTGTCGCTCTGTGAAGTACCTTGGTTTAATGAGTCTGCGACCGAACGTACGCCGGTATTCGTCCAGGACATTACAGAACAGGTAGAAGATGTTGTCTGAGATGGGCAGTATCTTAAAAGACATCCTATTTTTCTGGCACTACAGTCAGAGATTCCAGCTCCACCCCCATAACATCAACCAGCCTTAGTGATGAGTTTGTTGAGTCTGTTGGCATCAGCTACCTTCATCAGCATGCAACAGCAAAAAAAAGATAGCACTGGCTACCACAGACTCGTAGAACATCTTCAGCATCGTCCCCAGCCTTCTCAGAAAATAGACGCAGTGCTGGCCCTTCTTGTAGACAGCTTCTTAGACCAGTCCCGTTTATTATTTATGTGGACTAACAGGTATTTGTAATCCATGTGAGCTTATTTGTATTGTGAGGATTTTGGCATAGAGATCAGTGTAATACGTGAAACATGAATCGGTGAGTCTCTACAGTAATGTAGTGAAGGTTCTCTGCTAGCTCCTGGAAGACAAAAAGCTAACGTTATACCCTTGAGCCTCTTTAGATTAGACATTGTCTCATTTGCAAGTCACGTCAAATAAAAGCATGTACAAATATTAAATGCGCTTTTAATTTGAATACCATGATTTGTCTAAATATATAGAGTATATCAGTACGTTCAAATCACTGATCCTGAGAACGTCAGAATCAGAATCATCAGAGCATAGAATTAAAATTTTCCTAATTGAATCAAGGGCTTGTTCTGTGATACAATTTGTTCCATCCCTAATCCTAATTCTTATAGATTTTTGCTTTAATATTTATATTTTAACGTCCTAAGAAGAAATTGCTCAAAGGAAGGAAGGAGTCTCCAGATCTGCACTTTGTAACAGTTGTAACAGGAAGTCTTTTGTGATTTCTGGTTTCCTAGCAACATAAAATATATATATATTTCCTTTTAGCTTGATAAAAGATGCAATCCTCTATTGACCCTCCTAGTAAATAAGCTTGCTTGCGTACTCGGTCCTTTGGTCTTTTTTTCTCGTTTTTGGCTTATAATCTAGAGGAAAGCTGTTTCTATCTGAAAGCAAGGCACTAAAGTGAGAACTTTTCCATTATTCTTTTTTTTCCCTCTCTCTCAGCATATGCACCGTATATTAGACACCAGGCTCACCTGCTGTATTTAGTTTGCAGTGTAATGCAATGATGCGTTTGTCACCTTATTTATTAGAAACAAGATTTGCCTTTGAAGCTTTAATTCGACATGCAGAAGATCCCGAGGAAAATCGATTTGCATATCATGAAAGCAAAAATGAAGACATTTTGAATGTTCAGACCAAATCATGGCAAGACATCAAGGCAATTGGGATTCAGAAGCTTCTCTCCAGTAGCTTGAATTGTAGCATCAATTTGTAGGCAATAGCAGCTCCGTTTCAGAGTAGGAGCTTTGTTCATAATTCAGTGCAAATGACTTACTGGCCAGGATGGAGCTAATATTGCCATCATCACAGGGCCACAAATGTGTTTGCTAATAGCCTCACCGGTCAGAGGGGAAAATCTGAGTGATGATTATGTGACTGTACTGAGCAAGAGCCAGAATCTAGATGCTGTCAGTACTTGAAAATCTGATTCCACTCCAGTCGAGTCTCTGCTGAAAAATCGTAGGCAAACCACATGGATTTCAGATCTTCCAGACAGGAACAGCGGCTTCATGCTGACGTCTAAGAAATAGTGCAGAACTTTGAGAACGTGATCCATATCTCCCATATCTATAACCATTCATACCGACAGACAGAGTCCCTATTATTTTTTTTTACCATTTATTACTCTCTAGACCTTTTTTAGTTATTAGTTAATGTTCGGTAAATAAAAACATATTCAGAAAGGAAATAGGTTAGGAAATGGAGTGGTGTGAAATTATGTTTAGTCGTTTAGCCAAAAGACCATGAAAATACTTTTGATATCAGTACAACAAAACATAATTGCGTCTCAGCTTTAAGTAAAAGATTCTAGCAATGAGAAATTACAGGTTTCTGCAAAGGCCTGGCTTTTTCTTCTGGCCTTTCGGACTGCTTTGGCGATCGATCTTGCTCTTTTTCTCATTTTCTCTGCATTATACTTGTATTATTCGTATTGTACTTGAGTGCATGTAGCATAGAAACTAATTTTGAATTATGACCTAAAGAAGAAATAATGATAATAATAATAATAATAATAATAATAATAATAATCATAATAATAATCATAATAATAACTCCAAGAGCTCTCATTGAACCTATGAGATTATTGAACCATAAAAACATAGAAACTGTTTATTTTAAATATTAAAATGTTCCTGTTGTGTACAGAATATTGCTCAACATAGTATTACATGATATGTGACTCAGCATACTAATGTCTGTTCAGCTTAATTAGTTGTTACGTCTAATAACTCCCAAGAGCCGATCACGACTTGTGTAACACAGTCTGTGTTGTCTCTCTCACTTCAGTTCAGTTTTATTTATATATCACTTATTAACACTGTCAGGAGTCAAGTCATGTATTTTCAAAAATATATACAGTAGCTAATTATTAGGAATTACAGAAAAACATCATAAAAAGTAAAACAAACTCATTCACATAAGTGCATGTGTGCAAATTTGTGCCAACAGTACATGATAAACAACAGTACAATAAAACAGCACATGCAGTAGCGTATATAGTAGAGTCTGTGTGATTCTTGGTGCAAATACTGTAAAGATGCTTGTCTTGTAAACACATGAAGACATATGACAGCGCAGCCTTACAGAAATCCGGATGTAGCTTTAGATCCTTAACGACCAAGCGAGAGGAAATTGAGTCAGATCAACTGGACTTCTTTATAGTTAGATCAAAACATTTCATCAACGTTTCTCATCCAAGCAGCTTCTTCAGTACAGTTGATATGATTCAACTACAAGAGATAACCGCATCGGTATGACTGAGAATCTTCACACACCATGCCAGAGCTGAGAGTGGTAAAAAAAAAAAAAACACTGCTTGAGATGATACCAGGAAGAATCCTTTACAACTCAGCAGAGAAACCCATCCTCTTCTTAGTGACAACGCATAGCGTGAATGTGAATCTCTTTGAATGCCCACCTACACGTGTACTATAAATACTGTCAGAGAGTCCTGTGTGCTGGAATGATGGTCAGAATGAGCATTCTAGTCTTCATAATGACAGCAGCAGTGTTTAGACTTTAAAGGCTTTACAGTATCCAGGTAAGACTATCCAGAGAAGAAGCGGTTTTCCATGCGGGATAAAGTGAGTCATGATAAAGAGGAGAAGCTCCAGGCAGATGTTGAGTATCAGGATGAGTTAGGCAGGTCTGGAGGATGAAAGGAACCACACTAGTAACCATGTGTCAGGATCAAGCGCTGGCTTCATCTCATAAGGTAGAGAGAGAGAGAAAGAGAGAGATTTGACTGTCGGAGACATAACTCAATAAAAAGAAATGAAAATACTATTAAAATAGAATATTGTGTGCCCATGTATTTATAGTTACATGTGTACTTGTTTAATTCTGTGGTAATTAATGTGAAATTGTACACTAAAACAGGAATTTTTTTTTTAAATATTTTTTTAATAAATTCAGATTTTAATTTGTCATACACAACCATACAAAGTACAACATGTAGTTAAATGATTTTTGATGATCTGTGACATAAGTGGAATAGAATAGAACAGAACAGAAATTAAAATAGAAAATAAAATTTACATAGTTACAATCCAATAAAAATAGAAATAATTCTGTGACCGTATACTTGAAATTAGGCATTACTGTGAAAAATGGCACACTAAAACAGGAAATGAATGTTTTTCTCATAAAATGATTGAGAAAAATAAAATAAATAAAATGTTCATTTATGTTTAATTTATTACATTTGACAAAATCTAGAAATCAAATATTCATGAGTAAAATCGGAAACAATGACCAATGCATTACATTTCAGAACACTTTTCGTAATATTTATTTTTTGTTTGTTTGTTTGTTTGTTTACAAAGAGAAATATTTTACGTTCAAATTCTAGTTTCCGATCCAATTTGAGAATTTAAAAATGTTCAGGGAATTTTATAGAGTAGTTGCTAAAACTTAGACTTGGTGGAATACAGGCATTGTGTGAAATATTTGTTTTTGTTTTACAACATTATTAATAATCCAAGTATTTAATTGAATTTCAGCTGAAGTGTCTTGTCCATTATGGAAGAATTTGAGACTCTCTCAATCTCTCTTCCTCTTAGAATGTGTGAGCCTTTGCTCATTTAGACAAGTGTAGTGTTTTAATAATGCAGCTCCTTTTAACTCCTTGCTAAGGACGTTAGCGTCTTTTTGCAACGCCAAGACCAGCGTAATTAACTAAGAGACTGGTATAATTACAGCTGGGGGAAATTGGTTTTTATTGGCTTTTGCTGCTGTGTTCATGCTTCATTAGTGGAAGGCCATTAAGGCCTGTTGCTCATGCAGACTTCTTTTTACAACACACACACACACACACACACACACGCACACACACACACGAGTGTTCTGCAGTGTAGCAATGAGGAAAAAACTCATTTTGTCTATGCAATTTGTTCTTCTGTTCATCTGCTTGTGTCTGCTCATCCATTCGTCTATTCATTCATCTATTTTTTCCCATCATTTCCTTTGTGCATGAGAGTTTTTAGGTAAGGGCTTAGCAGGTGGTGCCAAGGGACAGATGGCAGGCTGGGTGTCAGGATTTAGGAAGACAGGATTCTCAGCAGTAGGGGGCTTTCAGATCAGAGAGAAGGAGAATGATAGCTCATGTGCTGCATTTAAGCAGCCACTGGGAAGCAAGGAATCTCTAAGCAGTCGTGTGTCAGCACAGTGATGAGTCACATCCCTCTGTGGCCTCCTGAGATCTTATCCGTTGTTCCACGGAAACGCTTATTGCTCTGGCAGTGTATCAGTGGGTGGCCCGCTCTCCTCTCTGGAGCTTTTGTACTGCTGTTCTTGCATCCCTGAATGTGTGTTGCGACTTTTCTGTTTGCCTGCCCTATATACAATAAGCACCAAACTGGGAGAATTCCTTAAACAGGGACATTTCTGCCACCTACACGCAGCTAACGATGCCAGAGGTTTGTGGCTTCCCATGAGGCAGCCTGCACGGTGCTCACGATGATAGTATGTCTGTATAAACATCTTCACACCTGCACTAAACTAATGCAAAATTAGCTGATTTTTTTGTTTTGTTTTGCTATATGTAAAAATAGGCACTATAAATTGTTAATTTTTTTTAAAATCCTGCATCTCTCCCATAAAAATTATAGTTGTGATCGTGTCCAATACCACTGTGATTTGTTTGAACCCAGTTTGTTCATTTCCACCAATTACAAATAATGTTTTCTTTTTATAAACACATGAAATAGACTATTAAACGTACTTTTTTTAAACATGTAATCATTGTGCTTTAAAAAAAAAATTTAAAAAGTGAAACGAACCTTGACTTTTTAGAGCCTTACAACAGAGAGCTTCTCTATCAGAGAGACTTCAGATTAAATCCCCCTTTAGGAAGCTAAGGACTCAACTAATTAAATAGCCCTTGAGGAAATCATTTGTAAGAGCATAAGCTGAAAAAACCTCCATAAATTTACAGTAAATGTGTGTTGAATTCTGCCCCTTTGAAATGACATAAGATCATTATCTACTAGCTAGCTAGTACAAGCTAATCTGACATTATTCCACTCCCAATGGATTTTACTAGCAAACACAGGCAACTGTAGCTAATATCAGCTAATCTGACAGGATTTCTGAGAGAATGTTAACTCTTAGTGGATGTTACAAATCTCCACTAGTAAACAAATGCCAACGTAGCTGATATAAGCTAATTCGACTGGTTTTCTGACAGAATTTTAACTTCTAATTAATCTTAAAAATCTTTACTAGTAAACACAGGCAACTTTAGCTAATATCAGCTAAATCTAACAAGATTTGTGAGAGAATATTGTAAATATTTGTGAATATTATCAGCCTTAATCATTAATGCTAGTACGAGCTAAAAGACTAGAATTTCTGAAGGCATATTTATGAATTTTTAATTTATAATATATTACATTTCTAAAGCTTGCCAGCTTGCAAACATGAGCTAACGTGACAGGGTCCACAAGAGTTCACAAATGTTTATAATTTTCTTTGCTGTGGCTTCTGAAAGGGTTTTCTAAGTAAGTCAGTCCTAGCCACATAAAGTGCATCTGTGCAACCTGGTGCAAACAGTGCAAGACAAAAGACAAAAAGACAGCGCAGGACAAAAGTGCAAACAAAAATACAAGATATCACGCAAAAGACAATACACAAAAGCAGCGCTGACCAGTGTACATACTGTATGTTCTATATTGTATGTGCAGAAATACTGGAATGAACACTTTATATAATAGCAGCAGTTATATGAGGTATTGTATTGTATTTTGCAAAATAGCAATGACGTGCAAGACAGCATGTACAACGAGCAAAAACTGTGTGCAAAAACATCATGTATTACAACAGTTTGATGTGGTGGTGCTGTGTACATGGATGTATATTGGAAGAGTGTGTATTTGGTGTAGGTCCTTGCAGTCCATACAGTCGATTGTGTGTGTGTGTGTGTGTGTGTGTGTGTGTGTGTGTGTGTGTGTGTGTGTGTGTGTGTGTGTGTGTGTGTGTGTGTGTGTGTGTGTGTGGATTGTGCTCGGTACAGTTCAGATCAGTTATTGCGGAGTCTGAAGGCTTGTGGAAAGAAACCATTACATGAAACCATTACCATTTCCACAAGAATGCTTCGGAGGGTGACGAAGTGTGTGAGATCACCCACAATGTTGTTGGCTTTGCGGATGCAGCGTGTAGTGTAAATGTAAATGTCCATGATAAAGGGAAGACAGACTCCAACGATCTTCTCAACTGTTCTCACTATCCGCTGCAGGGTCTTGCGATCCAAGATGGTGCAGTTCCCAAATCAGACCGTCATGCAGCTGCTCAGAAATGCTCTCAATGGTCCCTCTGTAAAACATAATCAGGATGGGGGGGAGGGAGATGCTTTTCTCAGTCTTCGTAAGAAGTAGCGATGCTGCTGGGCTTTCTTGGTGATGGAGCTGGTGTTGTATGACCAGGTGAAGTTTTCCGCTAGATGAACACCAAGAAATTTGGTGCTCTTGACGATCTCTACAGAAGATCCTTCGATGTTCAATGGTGAGTGGTCGCTCTGTGCTCTTTAGTTTTTCAACATTCAGAGACAGGTTGTTGGCTCTACACCAGGCAGTTAGCTGTTGCACCTCCTCTCTGTATGCTGACTCGTCGTTCTTGCTGATGAGACCCACCATGGTCATGTCATCTACGAACTTGATGATATGGTTTGATCTGTGCATTACTACACAGTCGTGAGTTAGCAAGGTGAACAGCAGTGTGGTGGTGCTGGAGATGCTGTTCCCGATCAGGATTGACTGAGGTCTCCCAGTCAGGAAGTCCAGGATCCAGTTGCCGTGGGAGGTGTTCAGCCCCAACCTGACATGATTAATGGTATTTAGAGGGTATTTACATATTTACATGTTCACAACCTTTAATGTGCTCACTTGGTATATGATATTTTTGTTATATGACAGATTTTATTTGTTTTATTTTTTTTTGTCTTTCACTGTTAAGTATAAGTAGGTAGGTAAAATATTTTGGCTGGCAGTTTCAGACAGGCATGACACTGTATTCACAGACATACGCTCCTTGATTTTTCTATATTCATGTACAGATTTGTATCAACCTCAATACAAGGTTGCCGACGCTAACACAATATATCAGTTGGCATGTCTGTTAAGAAATCCTTCCAGCATTAAATTTAAAGTTCCATATGTAAGGCATATAAATGTGTCTGTTACAACAAATGTAGGATAAACAAAATGTTACAAATACCACGCTATTGGGAGCTGCTGCTGAGTCCAACAACATGCTGTGCGGTCTCTGGCTGAGCATTTGTATACTGTATATTCCAGCCAAAGAGATTTGCATCTTTCAAAGGTAAATTAGGCCTAAAGCATCCAGAAATAAATAAAGCCATCTAAGCTGGCTTTAAACCACTGATCTGTTTTCCCTGGGTGGCCTAGATGGAGATGTATTTTGGTCATAAACATATTCAAGGCATATTTTGTACAATGAGCTAATTAGGTTGATCGAATTTTTACATCATATCTGAAACGGACCTAAATGCAGAAGACTGTAGACTGCTGAGACTGTGTTTGGGGATTACAATTTCAAAGCTAAAATGTGTTTATCACAGAAGATGGAAGATAATTTCGTCTCTTTTGGTCATAAATATCTTGTCTGAAATGCAGGCAGAAGCTGTAAGAGTCTATCTGGTGTGGGCAGGTGCCCAGGGAAGCTCGTGCTAACTGTCTGAAATGGCAGAGACGCTACCATCTGTCTTCATTTGGCCATGGATTTCCCAGTGTTGCTGTGTTTTGGATTCAGCTGGAGCTCAGAAGAAATGACGTTTGTGCTGATGGAGTTTGGGGTGGAGGAGATTAAGGCTGGAGGTCTCTGGCCTCTCTCTCTCTTTCTCTCTCTCTCGCTCTCTATCTTATTTCTCTCTTTTTTCAGAATAAATGAAGCAGCAAGAAGCGTACATACTTTCCCTGGACACAAATTAGACTAAAAAATGATAGCCAGTGGAGAGCTGGCTTTTACTGTATGGATTCCTCCAAGGCTAAGATTAATTTATGCCAAGTTTTCCATGGAAGGCCCTTACAAGCCTAGTCTTAAAATATAAATGATTAAAATGTACTTTGAATGACACTTCTGTAAGAATTATACTTCTCAAAGCATAGAGAACGGTGCTTAAGCCTATTCTATATACTTATATGTATATTTATGCCTATCTTTTGTAGTTTATTTGAAAAATGATTGTCAAAAATTCTGCAGTTATTTCTTTATTTTGGGTGGCAATCCAAGAGGTGGTGTTCGGTAATCTTTTAGAAGGGAACTTCTTCAACACTCCTAGCTGTTTACAGACTGTCCATCAAACAAAGATTTGAAGAGGACAAAGTAGTGTATACAGTACATAGTAGTAAAAATAGATCAAAATTCCTCATACATACCTTATAGATCCCAATTGGCATAAAATCATATGCATTTCCCAGCTTGTGTGCATTCGTTGACTTGAAATTTCCTTTGGAAGGCTAGAAAAGAGCACAAAACAGGCTGCCTTCTTGTCACTTTTTCCAACCTCTTCGACCAACGCTTGGTCTATTCTGCAAACATACAGTACAGACCAAAAGTTTGGACACACCTTCTCAGTCAAAGAGTTTTCTTTATTTTCATGACTATGAAAATTGTAGATTCACACTAAAGGCATCAAAACTATGAATTAACACGTGTGGAATTATATACGTACATAACAAAAAAGTGTGAAACAACGGAAAATATGTCATATTCTAGGTTCTTCAAAGTAGCCACCTTTTGCTTTGGTTACTGCTTTGCACACGCTTGGCATTCTCTTGATGAGCTTCAAGAGGTCGTCACCTGAAATGGTCTTCCATCAGTCTTGAAGGAGTTCCCAGAGATGCTTAGCACTTGTTGGCCCTTTTGCCTTCACTCTGCGGTCCAGCTCACCCCAAACCATCTCGATCGGGTTCAGGTCCGGTGACTGTGGAGGCCAGGTCATCTGGTGCAGCACCCCATCACTCTCCTTCATGGTCAAATAGCCCTTACACAGCCTGGAGGTGTGTTTGGGGTCATTGTCCTGGTGAAAAGGTGGTGTGTCCAAACTTTTGGAATGTGTGTCCAAACTTTTGTTCTGTACTGTAAGTCCACGTAGCCTTGATTTTAGATTAATGTTTTTTCCTGCTTTAAAAATTCCTTCTTCCGGTAGTATGGAAAACCCGGACTACTCCTCATAGACTGTGCATATAACTACATTGAATTTAATAAAGAAGTTAAAAAAAAAAAAGAAATATGATGTAATAGAATGAGAATGTGCAATATGCTTTGTTTTATAATGTTGCATGATGTGCAATTAGATTAGGGTTCATTCACAATGTGAAGGCAAACATTACCCAACAGAAAGTGTTATATTTAACGATATAACAGCAACACGATTCTCAAACTGTTTGAGGTCATTAAAAATGGACGCTCACTGTAAGCCAAATGCCTGATTAGCATCTGTGTGGATAACAGTCTCCAAAACAGCCTTGAAAAGCACCCAAAAGTGTTGTTTAGTTAATGATTCATTCATTTTAAAAGCCAATGAAGGATGTTGGCGATGATAATTCAGCATTAATACGACTCCTTAGACCTTAGTTTGACGAAAAATCCTTTACAAAGCAACTTTGCAACTTTTACCTGTACTGTAGATTGTGGTCTTAAAATCTATCATTCAGAAATAGATTTTAGTGAAAAGGTTACTGTTATACAGTACTGTGCAAACGTTTTAGGCAGGTGTGAAAAAAAGCTGTAAACAAAGAATGCTTTCAAAAATAGAAGTGTTAAACATTTATTTTCATAAATGAACAAAATGCAGTGAATGAACAAAAGAGAAATCTAAATCAGATCAAAATTTGGTGTGACCTGCCTTTGCCTTCAAAACAGCAGCAATTCTTCTAGCTACACTTGCACACAGTTTTTGAAGGAACTCGGCTGGTACAGTAGGTTGTTCCAAACATCTTGGAGAACTAACCACAGATCTTCTGTGGATGTTGGCTTTCTCACATCCTTCTGTCTCTTCATGTAATCCCAGACACACTCGATGACGTCGAGATCAGGGCTCTTTGGGGGCCGTGCCATCGCTTCATGCTGGTTTGTATTATTTATATGTCTGAAAGCATTCTTTGTTTATAGCATTTTTTCACACCTGCCTAAAACTTTTGCATAGTACTGTATATGTTATACTTATGATGCTTTCAGAGTACTTATGGTTTACGGTCCCAGAAAATTATTTCATTAAATGTTCCTCAAGCTAGGACAGAGTTGTTTAAAAAGGCTTTTTTGTTGTTTTTTTTCACCTTCAACTTGGAATGAACTACAGAAATCACTAAAGCTATAGTGTCTAATTTCCTTAAATGATTTTAAACATTATGTTAAATCTATAGAACATGAGTCCATTCACACTTGCAAATGTTTTAATTAATGACACTTTTATTTCAATTGAATTGCACTTGAGTTGTCTTTTGTCTTTTTGTTTTTTGTTTTGTGATTGTGTGATTTAATTTGTTCTGCTATTTTGGCCAGGTTTGTCTTGAATAAGAGATTCTATATCTCAATGAGACATATCTGGTTAAATAAAGGTTAAATAATTTTTTAATAAAATAATATTTACAGCATTTGATAGACACACTTAACAGCTGATGGTTAAGGGCCTTGCTGAAAGGCCCAGCAGTGGAAACTTGACAGTTCTGGGATTTGAAATCATAATCTTTCTCCCAGTATTCCAACATTTTAACCACTGAGCCATAAATGATTTGCAACTCTGAGAAATTAAGCAACATTCCGAGTGGAAATTACTCAAATTGGATTTCTCACTAGTTCCCACTTGGTCTTGAATGCAGCGTAAGCCTAGGCCAAATTACACAGCCAAAACTAATTTCAGTCAGTTCCATAGTTTCTTTCTCTGCATCAGGGCTTTTTTGTTTTGTTTCCTTATTTGTTTTTCACTACGCCTGATTCAACCTAGGGGCTTTTTAATGAGCTGATGAATTTGAGAATCAGCTGGCTAAGTAGGGATAAACTTATCAGTGCCTGGGTGTTTATCAGGTGTGTGGCCTTGGCAGTTCTCCGTATCCTGGTGTCTAATGTTAAAATTCTACAGTGTTAAATTTCCTCCACAGGCACATGGATTCTCATAACCCTGAGTTAATTTGCCAAGTTTAATTTTATTGTGGTTTCAGTGAAAACTAGTTATTCATGGCCACAATCATATCTTCAGCACATAGAACCTATTCACGGTATTAACACGGTCTTGGCTATGAACGCATTAAGTAAAGGATGAAACACAACAACCTCTTGATATGTTGTAACTAAAAAAATAAACCAGTGGCCTTCATTGACCTTCTGTGAAATACAATACAATTGTACTGACTTTTTTTGTTCCTTCCTCTCCTTTAAAACCAGGTTTATTTATGGATTAAATAATGACACATTATTCTATTTAAATTTCATGTTTATACTATCACTTATGCTGGGGAAGTAGTGGCCTAATGGTTAGAGAGTCTGACTCCTAACCCTAAGGTTGTGGGTTCGAGTCTCGGGCCAGCCACGACTGAGGTGTGAGGAGCAAGGCACCGAACCCCCCCAACTGCTCCCCGGGTGCTGCAGCATAAATGGCTGCCCACTGCGCCGGGTGTGTGTGTTCACGGTGTGTGTGGGATCACTGCTGTGTGTGTGTGCACTTTGGATGGGTTAAATGCAGAGAAGGAATTCTGAGTATGGGTCACCGTACTTAGCCGTACGTCACTGTCACTGTCACTTTCAGCTTTCAGCTATGCTGTAATAGATGTGAATTATATTTGTTTTTTCTCTCTTGAAGTTATTATGATAAAAAATAAGCATCATATTACCACAAAACCCCCAAGAACTTCCTCTGACTTGAAGATTTTGCCATATTAAACTCCCCAAAAACCAGAAAATCTTTCTCTCACCAAAAAATGTACATTTTGGGAGTGTCTCTGATACCCTGTGTTAGCTGTACCTGAAGAAATAATAATGTGCCGAATTAAAAATGAACCCATGGTTTGCTTTGCAGCCAAATTCCTGTCCTAGGCACGCTGTTATAGAAAATTATCACCTTCTCTCCAATCGGAATTGAGTGCGCTGGAACAAATGACGTGAAATAACATTTACGTTGTTTTGTTTTACTTTGTTTTGTTTTTTTTATTACTGAGCGATTGCATTGTGCTTTTTTTTGTTTGTTTGTTTACTGTCCCTCCGAGAAAAGATTGTTTATTTGAAGCTGCCTGCATATGATAGCTCTTCTTTCCCATGGGTTTGCTGAGCTTGGCCTGCTCCTTAAAGCTTTGTTCTGTGTAGGTTTAAAAACATGCTGCTTCATTTTGGTTTCCCTGCTTACTAAACAAAACAAAAGGGTATGTGCCAGCAAGATCACGCTTATAGTTATGACAACCATGGATGAAAGGGTGTACGGTGTTCGCTGGGTATACGGATCGATATACGGCTTGTAAAGCTCTTTCGGGGGGAAAGAAAATCATACAGAATCCTCAGCAGACGGTAGAGGTAGCTTTTTGTTGACTTTGGTAAATCTTTCTAACATTAATCTTCTTCATTATAGATCATGAATGCCGATCTTGAATGCAGCAGATAACTGTATACTGTATAATGAAGAGCTGCGCTTACAAAGAACATATTATAAGCTTAAAAAAAAAAAGAGAGCCCTTAAAAAGCTTAAAGATTCTAAATGGCCTTTTTTAGCCCATCATATTATTTCATTTAACTGTTAGAATTGAATTGCCTGGATTACATTATTTCTACAATATATTTCTTCTTAACCCTTTCTTACTTTAAAGTGATAAATTCTGCCAGACAGAATATACATCGATTATCTGACTTTACAATCAGAATAAACAAAAGAATTACTTACTTGCTGTAAGTCTGTTATAATGATTAGTCAAGATACTGTTGGGTTTCTGTGTCTAGAGTATTGTGACCCTGTGTTTAGTGATGCTGATAGCTGGTAGGCAGGGTGATGGGAAAATGCAACCCGAAAACAGGCCTCAGGTAAAAAAAAAAAAAAATGAAAAACTTGTTTAGAACCAAGTGAAGGGAGTAAGGATTTAACCGAGAAATTTGGAATGAATTGGGACAAAGGAATGCCAGTTCCAGAGGCTGTATAGAACTTGTATTTACTTTTTAATTAAAAGATAATATAGAGGGGGGGGGTCACGGCGGCTTAGTGGTTAGCACGTTCGCCTCACAGCTCCAGGGTCGGGTTTCGATTCGTGCCTTCGCCTTGTGTGTGTGGGGTTTGCATGTTCTCCGCGTGCCTTGGGGGTTTCCTCCGGGTACTCCGGTTTCCTCCCCCGGTTCAAAGACATGCATGGTAGGTTGATTGGCATCTCTGGAAAAATTGTCCATAGTGTGTGAGTGTGTGAGTGAATGACAGTGTGTGTGCCCTGCGATGGGTTGGCACTCCATCCAGGGTGTATCCTGCCTTGATGCCCGATGACGCCTGAGATAGGCACAGGCTCCCCGTGACCCGAGTAGTTCGGATAAGCGGTAGAAAATGAGTGAGTGAGAGAGTGAGAGAGCTAATATAGAGGATAAACAAGTATGGGGCTCACCTGAGAAATTCGCAAGCAGTCATTAAGGAGCTGTTTATTTCATTAGAGTATGAATATGATATGATACAGAGGAGAAGTTCTTTGAGTCTTAATACAGAATTGAAATGACACAAATGTTTGTTGACTTTGAAAAAATGGGGAAGAAATTCAACCCAACTAGAGTGATAAAGGATATTTCTGGAAGAGGAAGGAAGTGTATTTTTCCTCCAAACACAATGAGGAGAAGGCTTAGAAAGGCAAGAATGATCAAAGCTGGTATATTTGTTTTGCAGAAGAATGAGTATGAGAAGAAAGAGTCACCAATTCCCCAAATATAGATCCGATTAGATGCCACCTCAAAGCCAAGAAACCATTTGGAAAATATGCTGGAAGAAAAGCTTTTGCACTCGTTCAAGCATTTTGCACATCAAGATTCTAGTGCAGCATCGACTAGAACAAGGTTCTGTTCAAATCAGACAAATATAAAGCACTTTGGAAACAAACACTCGGATTGATTTTGTCAAAAAGAAGGATTGTTATACTCTGTTCACTCTGTTACAGTACTGTAAGTAGAGGATCTGTGATGATTTGGATAAAAATCTGTCCGTTTCAGTTTTCAGATGACTCGTGGTTGGATCTTCCAGCAGGAGAGTGATCTAAAATACTGTATATGTCCAAATCTATACAAAAAATGGTTCAGAACTTGCTATCATAATCCCATGATATAATCCCATGATATAATCCTGATTTACACACATGTCCACAAGACAGAGTCTAGTACCCTGGAGGTTTGGACAGACACTGTACTGAAGAGTGTCTCAGATTCCTCTCTATTCATTCTCATCACGCTTTATAGGAGAAGACTTTGTGATGTTATTTTGAGAAATTGAGACTGTACAAAGTGCAGTTGTGCCACTTCCATACGCTGTTTTGTTTACTTGAATTAAAGGCTAGATTTCTCTAATAATGAAAATATGACACCTTTTATTTTATACCCATTTTACTCATTTTTTCCAATAATTCTGGCCCTAACCATATTTAATTATGATTATGCCTGTTTGTGTTATTGTGTTATTGAAGGCTGCATGTTGGATCCATACATCATTGGGTCATCATTGCCATGTGCTACATTACCCACGATGCTGTTTGACTACCTGCTAATACACTAACAGCAATAGAAGGATTTATTCCTAGTATCATCTTTACTGAAGCAGAGCAATGCTGCATCCAAAGCATCAAATTTAATGCTAATAATGTCATTAACCTCCTGAGACCCGTGTGTTACTGTTGTGTACATTACAATTTCTACTGACTGTTTCTCTTCATAGCTGATAACTATAAATGTAATCAGTGTGTTCAAGGAAGCAGTTTCGCAAAAGAATTATACCTAACAGTCCTCATATAAGGTTGCTACAATAAATATATATAGACAATAATGAAAGTTGTGAAAAAATGTTATGTCCTCATATGAGGACATTCGGGTCTCAAGAGGTTAAATCAGTTTGTAGACTGCCTTTCTAGCTAAATCGAGTCTTTGCTCTAGCATTAAGGAACCGCTACATGGTGCTGCACTGCATGCTGGAACTTTGAGTCCGACATTTGCACCACCAACTCCATCTCCATTACTTCAGTTAAATTTGTCATTAATTACACAAGAAAACTCTTAGATATATGAGCTAAAGAACAGCAAAAACCTGGTTATTATCTCTTAATCTTAACCTCATTAAATTTTATTTCTCCTATTAAACATCACTGGAAGATTCTCCTGAGACATCTGTTGCAGAGCAGACCTGCTAACTTCTCACAGAAATAATAAAAATACAGCACAGACTCAAACATCTGCATCAGAACCACGCTGTTCCTGCTGTTTCAACAGCTGTACAGTGTTCAGTTCAATTCAATTCAATTTGTATCGCACTATTAACAATGGACATTGTCTCAAAGCAGCTTTACAGAACATAAGAAAATGTCACGATGTCTGAGAACGTAGTCAACCAGACCCATACGAAGGATAGAAGCAAACGTTGGTTTATTACACGAAGACATCACGGCATACAATGTAACTTAAGACGAAACTTAACAAGCCATAATGTGCGCACTTGGAAACTTTAGAACATAACCAGAACAAAATACGAATACACAAAAAACGAATAAAATTACACGTTACATGAAAACAAAACCCGAACGCGACAGCATAGTGAGCATGTTGACTACACAAAGAGTCGACACACGAGGAAGAGTATAAATACTAAACCACATAAGAAGCCATCAAGCACGGGTGAAAACATACAAGACATGATCACATATCATTCATAATAAACACCCTTCGGCACCCTCTAGGACTATAGTACAAAAAGTTTAATATTACACAAAACATCAAGATTGATATTAGACTTATATTTAAATGTTTTTGTATTTATCCCCGATGAACAAGTCTGAGGTGACTGTGGTGAGGAAAAACTCCCATAGATAGAAGAGGAAGAAACCTTGAGAGGAACCAGACTCAAAAGTCAACCTCATCCTCATTTGGGTGACACTGAAGGGTGTGATTATAAACTGTTAAAGAGTGTTATTATTAATAATGTCCTTTCTACAGTCATGTAAAGTCTGACAATTGTGTATTGATTAGGAAGTTGTCCTCAAAGACGCTATTATATACTGTAGGTATATCGTGTCTTCTTCTTTTTCTTCTACTTTCGTCTTTTCCTGTTAGGGGTCGCCACAGCGAATCATCAGTTTCCACCTAACTTTATCTTCTACTCTCGCACCAGTTACCTTCATGTCGTCATTTAACACATCCAAATATCTCCTCTTTGGCCTTCCTCTTGACCTCTTACCTGGCAGCTCCATCTCCAACATCCTTCTACCAATATAACCATCTACGTCCTCTGTACATGTCCAAACCATCTCAATCTATCCTCTCTGTCCTTGTCCCCAAAACAGCCAACCTGAGCTGTCCCTCTGATGTTCTCGTCCCTAATCCTGTCCATCCTCGTCACCCCATAAAGAGAACCTCAACATCCTCATCTCTGCTACCTCCATCTCTGCCTCATGTCTTTTCCTCACAGCTACAGTCTCTAACCCATACAGCAGAGCTGCTCTTACTACTATAGACAGTATATCTACTATGTCATGTGTTGTATTTTTAATGTGTCACACACATCCTGTGTCATACTGTCAGAGGCAAGAACATGGGACCTTTTGTGTTTGTGTGTGCAGCTCGGATAGTGAAAAGCAGGCAGTGGTGTGAGATGACCCCGTGTTCAGACGGAGAAATCTGCGGCCTGCTGCTCAATCACTCTGGCTGGACCTGCACCAAGGGAGGAGGACGAATAAAAACCGTCACAGTAAGAGCTTTTACTCTCATTATCATGATGATATGTTACTTAAATACAGCATGTAGGCAAAACTAATTGAATTTAACTAATGGATTTAATTTGAGATTAAAAAGCTTGTAATAATAGTATAAAATAAAAAAAGGATAATAGGAATGTTATAAGAAAAGAAAAACAATTAAAAACAATACCAAGAACATTTTAAGGAAAAGATAAAGGTTAGAAGTTACAGTGTGAGATTTTTATTTATTTAATTTTTTTTATTATTTTGAAGTGACTTTCTACAAAAGTAGAAAAGTTTTTGTCCTAATTATTTGAAAGCTCTTAACTGGACAAAAGAAGAAAGAAAAAAAAAGAAAAAGAAAAGCTCTTAAGTTGAATTAATTAAATAAACATTGTTTACCTGATAGTATGTGATTTAATAGACTGGATACTAAAAGCTGAGTCTGAATCCAAGTCTCAATTTGAAAATTCTATATTAACAATGTAAACAAACACAATGTAGAATTTTAATGAATTAAAGAAATAGGGAAAATAAATATTTCTTGTAGAATGCAAAATTCTGTATCGTTTCTACATTGTCATTTAAATGGAAGTGAAAATATTACCAAAAAATGGGATTTTTTTTTCTCCTCTATTGAAGCACATCGATCTATCACGGTTTAACCCAAACTTCTGACATTCAGGAATTTCAAAAATTCATGTAAAAAACTTCTAGGATTCTACTTTTCACCCAAGTTGTTGATGTCATTTGAGATTAGAAAACACTATTCTATTAATTTAGAAAACACAAATTCTCTAGTAGCCTCAGACATACTGTATGGAGCGCTGTTAGAGTATTTTAATTGTTGTAGTAATAATTATACAGAATGGAAACTAACATCTATTTAATTGAATATACAGTACAGACCAAAAGTTTGGACACACCTTCTCATTCAAAGAGTTTTCTTTATTTTCATGACTATGAAAATTGTAGATTCACACTGAAGGCATCAAAACTATGAATTAACACGTGTGGAATTATATACGTACATAACAAAAAAGTGTGAAACAACTGAACATATGTCGTATTCTAGGTTCTTCAAAGTAGCCACCTTTTGCTCTGATTACTGCTTTGCACACTCTTGGCATTCTCTTGGTCGTCACCTGAAATGGTCTTCCAACAGTCTTGAAGGAGTTCCCAGAGATGCTTAGCACTTGTTGGCCCTTTTGCCTTCACTCTGCGGTCCAGCTCACCCCAAACCATCTCGATTGGGTTCAGGTCCGGTGACTGTGGAGGCCAGGTCATCTGGTGCAGCACCCCATCACTCTCCTTCATGGTCAAATAGCCCTTACACAGCCTGGAGGTGTGTTTGGGGTCATTGTCCTGTTGAAAAGGTGGTGTGTCCAAACTTTTGCAAGCTGTGTCCAAACTTTTGGTCTGTACTGTATATTCATATAGATAAGCACCTTGATCATTACAGATCCTTTCAGTTAAAAGATATAATCTGTTACTATTAAGGTACCAAATAAAACGAATACTGCAGTGAATTACATGGTGCGTTTTTTTATATTGTTTGGAAAATGTTTTATTCATAAAAAAAAATTCTTTAACTCGCAGGCTACTTTTCACATTTATTGGTTAAAATTGATGTTTTGCTTAAACGTCTTAGACTGATAAAAAAAACATGAAAAGTGAAAAATTCTTGAACAGTTATGATTTTTTTTTTTTTTGGTATTACCACTGATGCATCATATTTTCCTCTGTATGTGTATGTGTATATTGGCCAGTGGTGGCTCAAGTAGTTAAGGCTCTAGGTTGAGGATCAGGGTTCAAGCCCCAGCACTGCCAAGCTGCCACTGTTGGGCCCTTGAGCAAGGCCCTTAACCCTCACTGCTCCAGGGTGCTGTATCATGTCTGACCCCGACCTCCAAAGTTGGGTTAAGTGAAGAAATAATTTCACTGTGCTCTAATGTATATGTGACAAAATAAAGTCTTTGATTCTTATAATTTTATTTCTTAAGATTTTATGTCATTTTCTTTCTGTTGACATTCTTTCTGTTCTCTATCAGTAGTATTTCCAAGTTTATGCACAGCGACATTAAAAACACTTAAATAGTAAAATAAAAAACCCTACAATTCAATCTTCAATGATTCATTCCTTCGTATGTTCTTCTAAAAACTAGCACCATGGATACTTTTCATGGAACATGTTTAATTAAAAAAAAGTTGTTTACAGCATTTGGCAGACGCTCTTATCCAGAGCAACTTACATTATCTCCTTTTTTTGAGCAATTGAGGGTTAAGGGCCTTGCTCAGGGGCCCAACAGTGGCAGCTTGGTGGACCTGGGATTGAACTCACAACCTTCCGATTGGTAGCCCAACACCATAACCACTAGGCTACCACATGCCCAGTTGTTAGAAGCTTAGAAGTAATGTTGGAGTTTAGTTCTATTTATTAGCGTTTTACTTTTTATTGGTCATTTAAATATGTGTAATATTAACCTCCAGCTTTTGTATAATATTAATCTTTGTATAGTGGGGCACGGCGGCTTAGTGGTTAGCACATTTGCCTCACACCTCCAGGGTTGGGGGTTCGATTCCCGCCTTCGCCTTGTGTGTGTGGAGTTTACATGTTCTCCCCGTGCTTCGGGGGTTTCCTCCGGGTACTCCGGTTTCCTCCCCCGGTCCAAAGACATGCATGGTAGGTTGATTGGCATCTCTGGAAAATTGTCTGTAGTGTGTGAGTGAATGAGTGTGAGTGTGTGTGTGTGCCCTTTGATGGGTTCGCACTCCATCCAGGGTGTATCCTGCCTTATGCCCGATGACGCCTGAGATAGGCACAGGCTCCCCGTGACCCGAGAAGTTCGGATAAGCGGTAGAAAATGAATGAATGAATGAATAATCTTTGTATAATGAACATTTTGTACTATATTTCTTAGGTTCTGTAAAGCTGCTTTGAGACAATAACATTGAATTGGATTTAATTGAATAGAGCTTATTTTCTACAATAATCCAAACGCATTACCGCGACGCGTATTTCCGCAACACAAACCCACTAATCCTTATTTTAACTAACTCACTGTGGTAATCGATCTAGTTAACTCAAAGCCTTGGAAGAGACACATATCACAACAACATGACACATTTTCAGGATAATGATAAAAAATCTATATAATAATACAGATATAAAAATGTGCCATGATCTCAGGCAGCCTTGTAGTTTTTATTGGTTGTTGCTATTGACCAATCACAGTTGTTTCTGCACAGGGAGAAAAACAGAGATGATATATATATAAAAAAATCCTGTATAAACATTATATTTCATATGACCTTTATAGGCCTATAGATGTTAGCAAAAATAAATAGCGCTATGCACATTGTTTATGTATGATTTCAGTCCACCTCGAGATGATCTACAGTAGCTTGCGTTAACAGGGAACGTCTGAGAGGAAAAACACTGTGCTGTTGAAGTGCTCTTTGCTTTTTAGTGGATGATCGAGAGTCAGACACACAGTACCAACACTGTGAATGCATAATTAGTGTGATTAATGCATAATTACAGTCATGATTAATTTATGACTAATGTTGCAGCTGCTTTTTTTATACTAGCGTCATTACAAATTCAGACGCTCACATACAAGGAACACATACAGACACACACCCACAAATCTAGGACATGTGTGTGTGTGTGTGTGTGTGTGTGTGTGTGTGTGTGTGTGTGTGTGTGTGTGTGTGTGTGTGTGTGTGTGTGTGTGTGTGTGTGTGTGTGTGCCTGTATGTATGTCTCTTTGGGTAATGATCTCAGCACATATTTCTGTATATCAGTGAAAACAGCAATGCTGTAAACAACTTTTTTTTAATTAAACATGTTCCATGAAAAGTATCCATGGTGCTAGTTTTTAGAAGAACATACGAAGGAATGAATCATTGAAGATTGAATTGTAGGGTTTTTTATTTTACTATTTAAGTGTTTTTAATGTCGCTGTGCATAAACTTGGAAATACTACTGATAGAGAACAGAAAGAATGTCAACAGAAAGAAAATGACATAAAATCTTAAGAAATAAAATTATAAGTATCAAAGACTTTATTTTGTCACATATACATTAGAGCACAGTGAAATTATTTCTTCACTTAACCCAACTTTGGAGGTCGGGGTCAGACATGATACAGCACCCTGGAGCAGTGAGGGTTAAGGGCCTTGCTCAAGGGCCCAACAGTGGCAGCTTGGCAGTGCTGGGGCTTGAACCTTGATCCTCAACCTAGAGCCTTAACTACTTGAGCCACCACTGGCCAATATACACATACACATACAGAGGAAAATATGATGCATCAGTGGTAATACCCAAAAAAAAAAAATTATAACTGTTCAAGAATTTTTCACTTTTCATGTTTTTTTTTATCAGTCTAAGACGTTTAAGCGAAACATCAATTTTAACCAATAAATGTGAAAAGTAGCCTGCGAGTTAAAGAATTTTTTTTTATGAATAAAACATTTTCCAAACAATATAAAAAAATGCACCATGTAATTCACTGCAGTATTCGTTTTATTTGGTACTTTAATAGTAACAGATTATATCTTTTAACTGAAAGGATCTGTAATGATCAAGGTGCTTATCTATATGAATATACAGTACAGACCAAAAGTTTGGACACAGCTTCCAAAAGTTTGGGACACACCACCTTTTCAACAGGACAATGACCCCAAACACACCTCCAGGCTGTGTAAGGGCTATTTGACCATGAAGGAGAGTGATGGGGTGCTGCACCAGATGACCTGGCCTCCACAGTCACCAGACCTGAACCCAATCGAGATGGTTTGGGGTGAGCTGGACCGCAGAGTGAAGGCAAAAGGGCCAACAAGTGCTAAGCATCTCTGGGAACTCCTTCAAGACTGTTGGAAGACCATTTCAGGTGACGACCTCTTGAAGCTCATCAAGAGAATGCCAAGAGTGTGCAAAGCAGTAATCAAAGCAAAAGGTGGCTACTTTGAAGAACCTAGAATACGACATATGTTCAGTTGTTTCACACTTTTTTGTTATGTACGTATATAATTCCACACGTGTTAATTCATAGTTTTGATGCCTTCAGTGTGAATCTACAATTTTCATAGTCATGAAAATAAAGAAAATTCAAGGTTTCTTCCTTTACCAATTTTCCTTGCCACTGCTGCCTGAGTCACCTCAGACTTGCTCATAGGGGAATAAATACATACACATTGTGAACTATATACATCTAATAATAACCTAGAATTTTTATTCTGTTAATTCTGATTACTTTTATTATTCGTTATTTCCTTTATCATTAATTATGTCTACCTTCTGCTCTATGTTTATGTTCTGTAAAGCTGCTTTGAGACAATGTCTATTGTAAAAAGCGCTATACAAATAAACTTGAACTGAAACTTTGAATTGAATTGGATATTACGTATGTTTTTTTTTTTTGTTGTTGTAGAACAATGCATGCAAGTTTGTTGCGCTTGTGTTAACCACAGAATATATTTCGTTCATTTAACAACAACAACAAAAAAAAATGAAAAATAAAATTCAAAAGTGCATTGACTTAAGGATGATGGTAAGAGAAATAAAAATAAAAGGAAAATAAAACAAGCTTCTTTAAGAAAAGGAAGGATTTACGGTAAAGCCATAAAACACAGGTTTTCCTTTAGGGTCAAATTCTTTTATATATAGCAGTTAACAGCTTCAATTCAGGATTTTTGTACTGTAAGTATTTCTCTATAAAGTGTTCTGAACCTATTTTCAATCTATATGATTATCACCATTACGCCTGGTCTGATTTACATTTCCCTCACAGGACTCACAGGTCTCAGATCAGCTCCACTTGCCGTTCACATACAAGGTGCAGGAGCTCAACTCCTATAATCTCCCCTTATTTAACCCCTGAGAAGAAGTGCATTAAATATTTAAAAAACTCATCTCAGAAATGAATTTGCGAGAATTAAAAGCTCTCTAAAGACGATATTCGTGCAACAGTAATAATAAATAACTTAAAACAAGCCGACGAAGACGAACACCCGTGATAAAGCATGCATAACAAAGGTCTGCTTAAAAGAAGGCCTTCAGAGATACAAGTTAGGATTTTAAAAGATATGTTATATTAATATAATTGGACATGAAGTGCCCGCTTCATCACTACAGGGAGTGGACATCACTGTAGAGCACTGGCAAAGTGAGAGGATATGTATAATAAATAATAATTAATATAATATTAAATAGTTTAAATAATAGGTATATATTTAAGGGGGACACGGTGGCTTAGTGGTTAGCACGTTCGGGGTCGGGGGTTCGATTCCCGTCTCCGCCTTGTGTGTGTGGAGTTTGCATGTTCTCCCCGTGCCTCAGGGGTTTCCTCCGAGTACTCCGGTTTCCTCCCCCGGTCCAAAGACATGCATGGTAGGTTGATTGGCATCTCTGGAAAATTGTGTGTGTGTGTGTGTGTGTGTGTGTGTGTGTGTGTGTGTGTGTGTGTGTGTGTGTGTGTGTGAGTGAATGAGAGTGTGTGTGTGCCCTGCGATGGGTTGGCACTCCGTCCAGGTTGTATCCTGCCTCGATGCCCGATGACGCCTGAGATAGGCACAGGCTCCCCGTGACCCGAGAAGTTCAGATAAGCGGTAGAAAATGAATGAATGAATGAAAGTGTCCACATTTAAAGATAAGTACTGTAAGTATTAATGTTTGGAAAGTCTTATTATGCACAGAAAAAATAAATGAATAGGCAAGAGAGGAAAAATAGTATGGGTGAAAGTGTGTAGTGTGCAAGAAACATCCAGTATAGTTCTATCACATTGTCTGTCTAAATGATCATGTTACTAATCACACTGCTGTCATACCAGCATAGTCTGTGTTTATGTACACCTGTGAATATGCAGTGTGTGTGTGTGTGTGTGTGTGTGTGTGTGTGTGTGTGTGTGTGTGTGTGTGTGTGTGTGTATTTGCTTCTTTATATCTCGAGCGCAGGTGGTCTGTTGTAAGTATTGTCTGTTTTAGCATCACTTTGTGTGTGTGTGTGTGTGTGTGTGTGTGGTTACAGTTTACATTAGCCAGCAGCATCGCATCTCACCGCCTGTGGCAGCTGCTGGAGATTTCATGCTCATGTTTCCTACATCACATAATCAAGCCTGACAGCTCAGAGCAGTGTGTCTGTAGGTGTGTGTGTGTGTGTGTGTGTGTGTGTGTGTGTGTGTGTGTGTGTGTGTGTGTGTGTGTGTGTGTGCTCATGTATAAGATGTGTACTTTTATGATTACATATAGATTCTATGTTCTTGGTGCATGTATGCATATGTGTATGTGTGTGTGTGTTTGTGTGTGCGATAGAGAGAGAGAGAGAGAGAGAGAGAGAGAGAGAGAGAGAGAGAGAGAGAGAGAGCATGTTCATGGCGCTTCCTTCTTTCCTGTGTTTAATGGCAGTCTGTGGAGCTGTCATGTTGTCATTGTAGATTTGTTGTTGTGAGGTTATGAGAGCAGAAGATTTGTGGTAGTGTTATTGCTGGGTGGAGCTCACACGGTGTAATGAAGGGTGTAAGAGCATTACCCTGAGGTGCAGTAGGCCATACATGCCAGGCCTTCTCATTCTCCAGAGATAGTCCCTGTTTTTATCGCTTTTATTTAAAAACCCATTCATGCTGCTAGTATTTTACTACTTTATGTATAGTATACATTGTTTTTCACTCTCATAATCCTGCTTACAGTATATGAAACATCCAACTCCGATTTACGTTCAAATCTCTGTGCTGTATTGTATGTTATTCTGATCTGCTTTTGGTTACGGTTGTTGCTATGATGATGTAGCTTCGCTTCCCGACAACAGAGTGCTACAGGGACGACCTATTTGTCATCCGGAAAGCCAACTCAGAAGTTAGCATTTCTCTGATTACCTCAACTAAAAGCCAATAGGTTAGTGGTTAGCACGTTCGCCTCACACTTCCAGGGTTGGGGGTTCGATTCCCGCCGCCGCCTTGTGTGTGTGGAGTTTGCATGTTCTCCCCGTGCCTCGGGGGTTTCCTCCGGGTACTCCGGTTTCCTCCCCCGGTCCAAAGACATGCATGGTAGGTTGATTGGCATCTCTGGAAAATTGTTCGTAGTGTATGAGTGAATGAGAGTGTGTGTGTGCCCTGCGATGGGTTGGCACTCCGTCCAGGGTGTATCCTGCCTCGAAGCCCAATGACGCCTGTGATGGGCACAGGCTTTCCGTGACCCGAGAAGTTCAGATAAGCGGTAGAAAATGAATGAAAAGCCAATAGGATTTTTCCATTTTTGCAGCAATTATCTGTGTGACTATCAAAAGTTTATAACCATTATGCTATTTGTTCATCAAGCTAATCTTCACAAATGAACACAACTTTTATTCATTGTAAAGCCGAAGTACAATCAGCAAAAGGTTACAGTTAGGCTGTAAACAAACTACATCATGGTGCCATGACCCAAGTGAAAAAAACAACAAAACAATTTTATACATATATGTATTTATAAATTCTTACAATGTACTTAGAATACTAACGATATTTAATTAATGCAAATAAAAGTCTAAAGCCTACTAGAAACACTGAAGTGCACTTTGAGTTGTAATGAAATGTATTTAAGTGCGTCATTTTCTGTCGTATCGTATGCTTTTTATATTTATATGAAGTGTAAATAAGTAAATTTGAATCCTGCAACTTATATAAATATATATAACCTTTTGACAAACAAACAAAAAAACAGCAACATTCGAAACAGAATATCGTCTTAACTACTATGAGCAACAGAGTACAATAAGCCTGTTCACAATCAGCTAATAAACTAATTTATTAATAGGATTTGAATGAGAATAGACTTCATACCGATATTTGTTTCAAATCATGTTTCCTGATAAAGATCCATTGTTCTTTTTTTAGCGAATGAATGAAATGTTGGGGGGCACGGTGGCTTAGTGGTTAGCACGTTTGCTTCATACCTCCAGGGTTGGGGGTTCGATTCCCACCTCCACCTTGTGTGTGTGGAGTTTGCATGTTCTCCCCGTGCCTCGGGGGTTTCCTCCGGGTACTCCGGTTTCCTCCCCAGGTCCAAAGACATGCATGGTAGGTTGATTGGCATCTCTGGAAAATTGTCCGTAGTGTGTGAGTGAATGAGTGTGAGTGTGTGTGTGTGTGTGTGTGTGTGTGTGTGTGTGTGTGTGTGTGTGTGTGTGTGCCCTTTGATGGTCCAGGGTGTATCCTGCCTTGATGCCTGATGACGCCTGAGATAAGCACAGGC
>NC_062531.1:5228308-5270808 GCF_022655615.1 Tachysurus fulvidraco
TCATAGCCCATACTGATCAGAGTTAAAGAACTAACAAGGGCTTTGCTTTAAATCTCACGCTCTGTTCACTACTTAACAACAGATGTGGCATTGACCTGAACATTGCTTCAGAGTTTACAGCAACGCACCTGTAGGGTTTATTTTAAATCACCCAGTCAGTTCCGTTTCCTCTGAATTATTACACAGTGTTTATGTATGTTGGCATATAAAATCCCTTCCCATGGGGGAACATTGTCCTGTGTGTGTGTGTGTGTGTGTGTGTGTGTGTGTGTGTGTGTGTGTGTGTGTGTGTTAGCAGTTTAAATAAGACACAATGGCTGCTTTCAGCTGTTTTTACTACTATTATATCTTTCTTTCTTGCTTGCTTGCTTTCTTTATTTCTTTACTCGCATATTTATTTACTCATTTATTTATTTATAAATAAACAGCACAGCCGTCATTACAGTTAGATTAACTAGCTAACGTCAGGTGGCTGAACACTGTCCAGCGCTTCTGTTTATATCAAGTCAAGTCAAGTCAAGAAGCTTTTATTGTCATTTCAACCATATATAGCTGTTGCAGTACACAGTGAAATGAGACAACGTTTCTCCAGGACCAGGGTGCCACACAAAACAAAGACAGAGCTAAGGACTTAGTAAGTTAGTCCTAGCCACCTAAAGTGCAACTGTACAACCCTGTCAGGTGCACCTGTTTATGTTTTGTGTCATGTGTCTGCCCCGCCCTTGTCTCTTCCTGCCCGCCTCTGCACACCTGTTCCTTATGTGTTAATTTGTCACGTGTATTTAAACGTGCCTCTGATGTTGTCCTGCAGTTGTCGTCGTCTCATGTCCGCTGTCGTCGAGTCTGTGTTCCTGTTTCATGTTTTTTAAGTTATTAAAACCTGTTTATTTTTACTCTATCCTGCATTTGGTTCTGTTTTATCCCCGCGTCGCTGACAAAACCCGGTGTAAACAGTGCAATACAAGACAAACGAGACAGAAAAGACAGTGCGGGACAAAAGACAGTGCAAACAAAAAAATTACAAGACAATACACAAAAGACAATAAACAGAAACAGAGCCGACCAGTGTAAATACTGTGTGCTCAGACAATATTCTGTATCATACAGGGTTGTGCAAAACAGCAATCAATCAACTGAAATGTCAGGCAGAATGTGCAAATAGCAAAAAGTGTGCAAAAAAAAAGCATGTAAACATATCAAGCATGTTTCTCTCGATTTTTAACTCCAAGTAACAAATGCGTTTTGTATGTATGAGGTTTGACAATTCAGCCAACTAAATCCCCCAACATGCACCATGGCCTTCAAATATTGTGTCTGATTGCCACAGTTTGCCTCACCGCAGTGTCACAGTTTGCTCTTTTCCCTTGTCTGACATTTTGGATTTGTTTCCTTATTCTGCATTAAAACCATTTTGTATAGTTCTAACTAATTTGTCTCGTTGATGTACCACAACAAATCCAACACGATAAGTAGTTAAAAAGCATGACGTGTCGTTCGTAAATAAATTAAAACAATTGCAACAGTAAGATTTCTGACATAATATCCAGACAACTTTTCTCGGTAATCTTACAAACTTTTCTTGCTTCTCAGTGACATTACAAGTGGCTTTTTATTCATTTCATGAACAAAATAGAGAGAAGTAACAACTTATTTTCTGTCTGTAGCTGTAACAACGTAAGAGATAACAGGAACTAATTTACATACAAAAAAATGACAGTCTCTAATCAATAAAAATGTATCAAAGGAATAAAACACTTCAGGATGTTATACCAAGTCCTTCACTTTGGTGCATCGGGTCATTTCACACGCACCTGTCGTTAATTATTTGGCTATTACAGCTATAACAGCTGACATGTTTTATTCCTTTTTTTATTCCTTCCAACTGGTCATGTGGTACATCGCAGACCTGAAAGACTGGATAAGAGACTGAAGGATTGGAGCACACTGGAATGTAATGATCTGTGTGCAGATAAATGTGGCTGAAATATGCTTAAATATATTCCTGGTGTTTTTATGGAGCCAGTTCAGGTTGGGTACAGTTCATTATTTTTATTAGCTCAAATTGCTTTTAGAGCCTGGGGATCAGAGAGAGAGAGAGAGAGAGAGAGAGAGAGAGAGAGAGAGAGAGGTTGCGGGTGGCCTACAGACTACTAGCGGAAGTGTTTAGAGACATTAGCTCAGCAGAATGGCTAGCAGAAAAATGCTGAGTCATTTGGTCAGGTGTTCGAAGGTGACCACGCAAGCAAATGGCAAACTGTGGCTTTGGGTGAGAGAGAGGTGCACTATAAATAAAATAAATTCTTATTAGAAGATTGCAGTACGTTATTAAGTTGTAGTACACACACACACACACACACACACACACACACACACACACACACACACACACACACACACACAAAGTTAAACTTAGCAATGTAACATGCAGCTAATTTAGAATAGAACGGGGCATAGAAGCCTTTATTATCACCACATGTACATTACAACACAGTGGAATACTTTTCTTCACATACAGTAACTCCAAAACTGTGGAGGCTGGGGTCAGAGTGCAGGGGCAGCTATTATGCAGCGCCCCTGGAGCAGGGAGGGTTGAGGGCCTTGCTCAAGGGCCCAGCAGTGGCAGAACCTCGATCCTCCGACCAACAACCTAGAGCTTTAACCAGTTGAGCCACCACTGCCCCGGTCATTGGAAAGCTGTTTTGGTCCCCTGCTAATTGATCGTACATTAAAAAACATATTGGATGGTTGGTTGGATGTATTTTTAGAAAAAGTCTTAGCACTTTAACAAGAAGACGTCATTTTCTCCCATTTGTGGCCTTTGTCGTGTCTCGATAGCATGAGAACTTCAAGCGAAAGAAAACAAGAGGCTAACTTGTATTTTCTAAGACTAATCCATTTTGCGAATGACTTTAAGCATAACTAAAAATGGATAAAATGTACGTGTGAACATTTTGGATTGTGATGTTCTAGGAAAATATTCAACCTTAAGATGGGTACAGTAACTACGCTTTGTATGTTCACAACAACACTGTTGATTTCCCTTGTGTTACAACATAGAAGTCAAATGAGTTACAACCAGTAGACAGATTACTTCTGCCTTTAAACATCATCCGGTGTTGTATCAGGTGCAAGTGCTGTACCAAGCAGCCAGATGTGCCCCAGTGTCTGTTTATTTCCCCTCCTAAATCTATCAATCTCTCTCAGCTTAAACGTCAACCCACTCTAGAAACACATGACGGCTCATTGACTAGGAGTCCAAGCTCAGCAAAGTTGTCAGGTGTAAGACAATATGCTGGTGATAAATCTTTAAAAGCTAGAGTTGAAAACAAGGCACAGATTCTTAACACCAAATAAGATTGGTGATTACTGGTGAGTTTCTTTCAGTTCCATTAGGGTGTGATGTGTATTAAGGCCTATTAAAGTCAACATACAGACTAAAATCTCCACTTCAATCTCGAGCATTTGCTTGTAAGCTGTTTGTAAGTTCTTTGGCTTGTCTCTCTATAGTTTGAACCTGTAAAAACCTCGGGGAGTCATAAAGAAGAAAGATTTTTCAAGGAACCCTAGAAAGAGTGTACAGTAGTTAGCCTGTTATTTCTATTGCTGAGAAGCAGCAAAGCTCAACAGCATTGCTAGATAACAATGGATCTTGTTCCACTAGTAAGACGGGAGTCTTAATGATATTGCTTATTTGGAACAATTTTGTTTTCAGCTTCATGATGGAATGATTTTCCAGCATCGACATCATTTTAGAGTCATGGTGTGAGACAGAATGTCTCAAAAAAATAAAAATAAAAACAATCCCCAGGATCAGTGCTTGGTGTTTGTTTCGCTCTTTTGTGCTAGTGCTTGGGAAATTGAGATGTATTGGGGGGGCACGGTGGCTTAGTGGTTAGCACGTTTGCCTCACACCTCCAGGGTTGGGGGTTCGATTCCCGCCTCCACGTTGTGTGTGTGGAGTTTGCATGTTCTCCCCGTGCCTCGGGGGTTTCCTCCGGGTACTCCGGTTTCCTCCCCCGGTCCAAAGACATGCATGGTAGGTTGATTGGCGTCTCTGGAAAATTGTCCATAGTGTGTGAGTGTGTCAGTGAATGAGAGTGTGTGTGTGCCCTGTGATGGGTTGGCACTCCGTCCAGGGTGTATCCTGCCTTGATGCCCAATGACGCCTGAGATAGGCACAGGCTCCCCCTGACCCAAGAAGTTCGGATAAAGCGGTAGAAAATGAATGAATGAATGAATGAATGGCACAACTAAAACAACCGAGCAGCTGTCCATCCTTCCTAAAAATTCCTAAATTGGGTTTAGGCATGAAAGGCAAACCCAGCTGATGATTTCTAGCTACATTACAGTTCTAAGTATATTTTTACATAACCTTTCCTAACATGTCTACAACATTGCAGAAACATTTGTCTTTGCTGGACTCTTGACATTTCTATATTATGTAATGTTAAGCTTTGTGTGACTGGGAAGGTCAAGAAGAATGGTTTTATAATAATATAAAGCACAAGGCAGAGGTTTTTTAAATGTTGCCGGAACGTTATTTTTGGAAGGATAAATCGAACCTTCTTTGAACCTGTTGATTACTTACTGATTGTCCTAACCACGTCCTCTGCTTGGGACTATACATCTTGATAAATATGGATTAAAGTTAGCACCTTTATTTGTGCACCTTTATTTGTGTTGCCATGAAAACAACAAGAAATGTATCCCTGTCTTTTTTTCCTGCCACACCGTGTCTCTGTTTTTACTGTCTGTCCAGCTCTCTGTCTCATTATTGGCTGCATTTAGTCAGTGCTTATTCAGTGCAAAGACCAGAAAGAGACTGAAGTCTTGAAAGAAGATGGGGATAGAAGAGACGGAGGTAGACTGGCGTTGTAGAGTGAAGAGAATGTTGAACAGAGAAAGCGATGAGACAGAGACAGAGAGAGAGAGAGAAAGAGAGACAGAGTGATTCTAGAGATGCAGTAGTCAGGCATTTTAATCTGGGAGAACTGAAGCTCACTGAGACACTGAGGCTGATCTGATGAGGTCAGAGTGAACACAGCGGCTCATACAGGAGCCCCCCCCCACACACACACACACACACACACACACATACACTCCACCTCCTCCTCCCAAATTCACTCCCTTGCTCCCTGCCTTGCAGTTGCTTTCCGCTCACGTCTTTCTCGGTTTGCCCACGCGTCCACCCGCCTCTGTTAGAGGCCACTAAATATCTGAGGCACAAGGGAATTGCCAATCCTCAGAGAGTCTGTACCCTTTCCAACCTTGCTCCCTGCTCGCTTTTATCGAATGCATTTATGAAGCCAAACACTTCTGGCTCGCCAGGTCGGCTGATTTGATTTTTCACTCGCGCTCCTATTCTCTAGGATGGAGTTTATGAAGGAGGAGAGGAGAGGGTGGGTGTGGAGGAGGGAGACGAATGCATATGCGGCATTCCAGTCTCCAGAGCCAACGTGACACTGCAGAGCATCGCTTAATACGCCACCGACAGTCTGCTTTGCCATGCTGGAAATACTGTAGGTTTTTTTTTATCTGCAATTGAAAACATGATTTGTCAATTAACAAAGAACTGACATTTGGTCGGCAGTCAGTAGAGACGGAGAAATATATGTTTCTGCAAAAGGTTACGCTTAATCGATGAGCGGAAGTGAACTTTTACTCTCAAAAAATATTATCTCAAAATTCAGTTATTTCATAAGTAGACATTTTGTTTTGTTATTAAAATACCTTGTGCTCTCAAGATGCAAATACATAACGCAAACCCCGGCAAACGCTTTAGAAGACGTCCACATCGATCGACTTTAACGGAATAAATACCAGGTATAAAATACCAAACACACATAAAAATCCAATCCTACATATTGAGGATTCAGCAAATTAATTCACCACTTATGTAATTCTGAACACTTCACAACAACATCCAGTGTTTATCGACTTTAGAGAGCAAAACTGCTATGTTGCTGAACGTATCTAGTTCAATAATTGCTGAAATAATTATGTAACGATAGACAAAAAGCCATGGCAGAATTTTTGAGAAAGAAATATACACTATTTACAGTGCCTGCCAGAAATATTGACACCCTCCACTGAAACGATGAAAAACAAGGATTGTATTAAATTAAAAATGTATGTGCTACATATTCAAATTGAACAATACAAATGGCCATCCTTAGAATAAAGTTCTTCATTTTATATGCTGACATACATAAAAGTCATATAGTTTATATAAAAAGACCATTAGGAACAATCAGTGTCATAATGAAAATGTCTGGAACAACAGTTGGACATTGGCCAGGAATTGGACTCATGAGTAGACTGCTGACCTTCACAGTGAGGTGAATGCTAGGGATTGAAAAGTAGAGCCAAGCGTTTTTGTTTATTCTTGTGGATGCCCCTATATCTATATTGGATACTGGCATTTAATATAATAATAGTGTAATAAGAAATATATATATATATGTATTACATGCAGGGGGCATGGTAGCTTAGTGGTTAGCACGTTCACCTCACACCTCCAGGGTTGGGGGTTCGATTCCAACCTCCGCATTGTGTGTGTGGGGTTTGCATGTTCTCCCGTGCCTCGGGGGTTTCCTCCGGGTACTCCGGTTTCCTCCCCTGGTCCAAAGACATACATGGTAGGTTGATTGGCATCTCTGGAAAATTGCCCATAGTGTGTGACTGGGTTAGTGAATGAGAATGTGTGTGTGGCCAGTGATGGGTTGTCCAGGGTGTATCCTGCCTTGATGCCCGATGACGCCTGAGATAGGCACAGGCTCCCCGTGACCCGAGGTAGTTCGGATAAGAGGTAGAAAATGAATGAATGAATGAATGAACGAATGAATGTATTACATGCAGTATATATGGTAGCTCAGTGGTTAAAAATGTTGGACTAGTGATCAGAAGGTTGATCTGTACCACCAAGCTTCCAGTGCTGGTTCCTTGAGTAAGGCCCTTAAGACCCCTGAATAAGTTTGGGTGTCTGCCAAACGGCATACATAAACAGTGCCATACCCAGAATGTCGTAAACATGTATCATGTGAAGTAAGTCTAGCCTACGTTGTCATGCTAAATCAGGGTGAAAAGATATTACCACGATCTGATTTATAGACAACATCCAAAGCAAAGTAGCCTGCAGCGAAGCTAGCTAAGGAAGATAAAAGTCCAAAGATGATGCTAGGTGTTTTAACTACCCAGTATGTTGTTCTTGACAATCATGTACTGGTCTTTGACGATGAGAGGACTAATAAACCATACTTTATGTTCAGCTGTAAAAGAAGTACTTTGCTGAAGTAAAACAAATCCCCTCTTTTCTACTCAAATCGGGGTAATAATATCACTAGCTACTTCAAATGCACTTCATTTAAAGCCAGTAAGCTAACATTATAAAGAGTCTCTGGAGTATTGTCTCTGGACACATCACTGTTAATGGCCACTTTGTTAATCAAGAGAACTTAAAATAGAGCTAGATAAAATTTTCTGTGACATCCCTAATTAATTTTAGTAGATTAAGCAGGTTACTCATGTGAGTACTGGTACTGACGAGGAGCAAAACCATTAATAAAAAAAAAACTGAGAAAAGCACTGAAACCTGCTGTGAAGTCCAGCCTTGGATTTTAATGGTCCAGAGGCTCTTTGGAAGACTGATAGCATCATGAATTCTGCTAAGTATCTAAATATTTAACTTTGAGCAGGATGATGACCCAAACACACATCCAGATCAACACAGAAATGGTTGCAGAAACACAAAATCAATGTTGTCCAAAGGCTATGCTGAGTCTCCTGGGTTCTGAGTTCACTTCTAATTTTCGGTGAAATGTTAGTGATTTCTAAAAGGTTTCAACAAAACAACAAAGAAGCTTTGATGTAGAAATTGTGTGGGGTTTTATTTGGCATGATTTGGAAGAGGAATGTCATCGTACTAGGATGTGTGCTCTCTCTCTCTCTCTCTCTCTCTCTCTCTCTCTCTCTCTCTCTCTGTCTTTGTCTCTCTGTCTCTGTCTCTCTCTCTTGGCTGCATCTGGGTGCTATTCTTTTAACCATTAGCAGGGCTCTCGACATTGCTTTTGAAGACAGGCAAGAGTGACATTTCCAACCCCCCCACCAGCAAACCCCCAACCCCCCACCCCCACCCCAGGACACCAAAATTTGTGTGTGTGTGTGTGTGTGTGTGTGTGTGTGTGTGTGTGTGTGTGTGTGTGTGAGTGTGTGTGTGTGTGTGTGTGTGAGAGAGAGAGAGAGAGAGAGAGAGAGAGAGAGAGAGAGAGAGAGAGAGAGAGAGAGAGAGAGAGATTATGACTGGTGGTGTTTATTCTAAGTGTTTGTTGCCTTTTTGGACTCCTTTATCATTTGTAATGTTGCTCCTATTTAAAACAGTTCGACACTAAAAACTGAAGCCCAGCCGTTTTTAGTGTCATGATTGAGGACAATGTCCCGTCCAGAGACAAGTTGTTTCGTGTTGAGGTTTTGTTCAAACCGACCATCGAAAATACCCTCTCTAATGAATGTTTTTTTTATTGGTTGTGCTATTTTCTGATTGGCTATTGTGTAGCCTCTTTTTTTGATTGGTGTCAGGCTCGACTAAGAACTCCAGAAGTTTTTTCTGCGTGAGAAATACAATGTCTGGCGGGAGAGCGTGACAAAAGACATTGTCAAAGCAGATGTGAAATGTGTGACTGTCAATGCGTGATACTTGACAGCCCTGCATTAGGTTGTACTGTACTGTATGTAGCCCACAACCTCCATCTCCCTGCTTTGAACATCTTTTGAAGAGCACCCATCTCTTGTTAGGTAGGCTGTTGATTCTGATTGAAAATCTTTTCTGAGGTTCATTTTCCTTCTTATCGGTTCCCAAGTGATACAGAAACCCATCCGAGACAAGTCATCTGAGATCATCAGTTCCAAAGGCAACCTGAGATAATTACCGCGGTCACCAGAAACCCAGACAGTTCCATGGCCACGCGAGATCCTAACATTACCATGGCCACCTGAGACCCCAGCAGATCCACAGCCACTCGAGATCCTAACGATCCTGAAATTCTGACAGTTCCACAGCCACCCTTTCAAGTGTTTGACCAAAAAAACCAGAACGTTTAAAGTCAGATGTATAGAGACATGTGTCTTTATCCACGTGCTCCTGATAGTTCAATGGCCAGCCGAGATCCTTACAGTTCTCTTTCTGGTCTGATTGACCTTTCTGGTCTGAATTTATTCCCACACCAAATTCAAAACAAACGTATCTCAGAGTAGATGTGTGCATCAGTACAAAAATTTACAGCAGCTGTTTTTTTCCTTAAATAAAGGCATTCATTATCCTCAGTAACTATGATGGTTGAACATTTGGTAATTGTAAAGGTAATTACAAAGGTTATTGTTGTCATTTTGTGTAACTAGTCCTTCACAATTTTGATCCGAATACACCTCATCTATATAAACATACTGTATATTTTTATGTCTATTGCTAATGTTAGAATGTTAGGACTCTATTGTACCCTGAACTGCTGAAATTCACAAACTAAATGTCATTGTACTCGATAAAGAATTGTTCTCAGGATAAGGACGATGCACATTCTCAAGAAACACAACTGAATTCCTCTGGACTCTTTTCACAACTGATCTGCATCGCTGTGTATTTGACATTCACTACGATGCTCTACTCTATAAATAAGCACTTCATTAACTGTTCAGACCTGTTCTGCATCAGAGCGCCGCTGTGCTCCGTAGCTCAGCTTGCAGCCATCAAAGGCGATAAATCAATCTTTAAACGGTTAACTCAGTTGTCATAAAGAGAGCGAGCTCCACTCACACTTGACTCTTACAGTAACCTTGGAGATGGACACTAGCACAAGTCTGTAAACATGTGCTGTTTTTTTTGTGCGCTGTATCTAACACAGTCCTCCAAGTGCAATGTTATCTATTTTTTTCTTTAACGTAACATGTTGTCATGGTGATGTGCTTTTCTCAGCATCGGAACAACTGGACAGATCTTCAGCTTAACACCGCTTCGGTCAGGAATATGAGGATATAGATTTAGACATTCTCTCTCATTCATTCATTTTCTACCGCTTATCCGAACTTCTCAGGTCACGGGGAGGCTGTGCCTATCTCAGGCGTCATCGGGCATCGAGGCAGGATACACCCTGGATGGAGTGCCAACCCATCGTAGGGCACACACACACACTCTCATTCACACACACACACACACACACACACTACAGACAATTTTCCAGAGATGCCAATCAACCTACCATGCATGTCTTTGGACCGGGGGAGGAAACCGGAGTACCCGGAGGAAACCCCCGAGGCACGGGGAGAACATGCAAACTCCACACACACAAGGCGAAGGCGGGAATCGAACCCCCAACCCTGGAGGTGTGAGGCGAACGTGCTAACCACTAAGCCACCGTGCCCCCGATTTAGACGTTCTGCTCAATAAAATATATTTAATATATATTTAATAACATCAACTGAAAATACAAAATCAAGAATTCTTTAGCTGAGTGTTATAGAATATTATACCATGTCTATACCCTGTTATCATCACATGCCTTGTTGATGTTGCTAGAGTCTGACAGGCAGCATGTTTCCTCCATAGTAGCATCAGATGCTTGTAATAGATGCTGACAATGTGTTCTGCCTGGTTTGTCCCTTGCTGGTTGGGAAAATGTTTTCCTGCTCTCTTTGTTATGAAAACCGCTAATTAGATTCAATACTACTGCTGATTCAAGCCAATTCAATCTTGATCCAATACACTTGAAGTTAGAGGATGGATGTTGCTGAGCTGGCAGGAAGAGCCATCGACACTTTGATGCAACAATGCCATTGTTATGTCTTTGATCAGCACGGACATGACACGATGCAGCCGTATTTGCTGTTGCGGAGAGTAAACAGTAAACACTGGCACGGTTGACGTGGTTCTCGTTCAAGCTTATTCCACCCCCCCACAGAGCTAAAACACCTGGAGCCATCGCTTCATTTGCACTAATGAAAGCTAATATGCTCAATTAGCAGAGTACACATTAACAATCTGGGCCGATCCACTAGCTAGGCAGCGTACCTATTCTTCATTCTTCTCCCTCAGTCTTGTGCCCAGGGGCATCTGCGCTGCGATATTATTACACAGGCTCCTCCGGGGGAGAGGAAGGCCGTTTCATACGGAATTCTCTCTTTTTGTGTATTTGCAAAGTAGTCTGTTTCATTTGTCTTTTTTTCTCAGCAACTGCTTCTTTGTCTTTTTCACCTTTTTGGAAAGTACTGTTTACTGTTGAATAGGATACAATAAAAGGATATGTGTCTGTTAACAAAATGTTGCCCGAGAGTATGAAGTGATTATACAAACTGGTTGTTTGACCTTTCTTATATTGTATGGCATATTGTTCACGATCATTATTAGGTCACATGACTATAATATGTACGGTATTTAGGCCGTACTGGGTAGAGGTCTTCTCGGGTCTAAAGAAATGTACCCGACCCGAAGTGACCCGAATCACTTTTTACCCGAACCCAACATTTCAAGAAAACCCCGACCCGAGACAAACCCGTAAAAATTAGACCCGAGTCCGACCCGACCAGATGGCAATTTCTTTTTAAACCAACTGGACCCGAATGTTGCATAACTCTACATTAAAGTAACTGCTACAGAGTGGATTCAAAATTGATTGACAGGTCTGTTTCAATGAAAATTAGCTTACCGCCAGCCACACATCGCCAGCCACATGTTGCAAGCGGTCTTGGCAAACAGAGGAGAGGTTGGAAAAGGACTCGAGTCGATGCACACACACAAGATACAGTAGTTCGGGTGTTCTCGGGTCTGTTAGGTAAAAACACATTCATTTTGAATTACCCGAGACCTGATGCCGCTATTATTATACCCGACCCGTGTCCGAGGTACACGTGAAACTTTTAGACCCAAACCCGCTCGGGTCTCGGGTCGGACCACGGGTTTTTGGATCTAAGTGGACCCGTGAAGACCTCTAGTACTGGGTACTCAATAACTTAACAGCTGGATTGTTTGCTTCTCTGCCATTCTGTTGCCTTTTATATGTGAAATGTTAAACCATTTGTTTTAAGCCAACCACTTTTCCTCTGGAATATTCACCAACATTTCAGTTTGGATGGGATATACACTGTATGTCCAGTACTTCATGGACACTTGACCATCATACCATAACTAATAACCTCCACTCTTCTGGGAATGCATGCCACTAGATTTTGGAGTGTGGCTGGCCCAGCTCCATTGAGGTTACTGAAGGTCGGGGTTCAATCTGCCACTGATTGGTCCTTGAGTAAGCCCTTTAACCCTTTCAGCTCCAGAGGTGTTGTATCATGGTTGATCCTTTGCTTTGACCCCAACTTCCAAACAAGCCTAGATGTGTGGAGAAAATTATTTCACAGTGCTTTGTTGTATATATGAGGAATAAATGCTTAGTCCTCTTCATGGCTGTGGGGATTTGTTCATTCACCCACAAGAGCATTACTGAGGTCAGGCTCTAAAGTATGGCGAGGAGACCTGGGGTGCCGTCAGTATTCCTGTTCATCCCAAAGGAGTTTAGTTGAGTTGAGTTCAGGCCATTCAAGTTCTTCAACTCCAACTTTGACAAACCATGTCTTCATGTACTGTAGCTCTCATTGCACAGAGGCTGGAACATCTTGGAACATCTTTGTGCTGGTTTATTCCATTGATAGAAACTGCTACAGAATACAAAGTTATTCTATACCGAATACTAAGACGTTCTATACAATTGTGTGCTTTCAACTTTACAGCATCAGTTTGAAGACGAATTACATATGAGTGCGATGGTTAGGTGTCCGCAAACCTTCGGCCGTATAGTGTGTATCAAATGGGTTTATATCTACGATTAATTTTATGATGGTAAATGTTGGGTAATTGCAGTTCATAAAAATCACAAAAACCCTGGAGATAGACTGGTAATTAATGCTAATTACCATGCATTACCCCATCTCAGAGTGTAAACGAATCCAGACAGAGCAGAGCTTTACAGACTTCCCCTTCTTTATAGCCTCTGCCTTTCTCATGGCACCTTCCTCTCCCTCAGTCTGTTACTCTTTCCTCTATCCTCCCACTATTTTGCTCACTCACCTTGTTAGCCTTTTAATTAGCACAAACAGTTCATTGCAGGTCCCCTAAGTGCTGCCTCAGCTTATTCCTTCAGAGTTCATGTTGCTCGATCGATAGCCAAGCATGTGTGAGGCCCAGACACTCCATAAAAGTCTTTACTCTACAAGGCAAATGAGCAGCAAAAGAAGGTAGCATTCGATGCACCAGAGTCCTGCTTTATTTTATTCTACTTACTTAAGACTTTTTTTTTAATCCTGCCGCAAGGCTTACTTGGGAAAAAAGTGCACTCAGGGAAGGACAGAAAGAGAAAGGGAAACACAAATCAAATCAGAAATTTGGCGCCTATACAGACGATCCTATTTTTTGCTTACTCCAGCTCTTACTTTTTTCTGCTTTGATTTAACAATGCAGCGACAGTACTTAGCATTTAGATGACATGTTTCAGGAGAGGAGCTATAGATCAGGCAGGCTGTGTGCAGGGTTTTGCCGACAGCACAGTGCTCCTCGAGCAGACAGACAACTAGAACGCTAAACATCCAACGAGCCCAGCGCGCTGCCAACACGGCTGTTAATAACAATGTAGGGAGCCAGTCAGCTTGGATCTAATGCCAGTGTGTGGCTCAAGGGGGTCATTGGCATACAAGCAAGTACAATAAATCCAAATAGCCTTGACTTGCCAAAGATACTAATGTCGCCTATGGGGGTCTCCAGAGAACTTCTTGAGTTCTTGAGAAGTTGGGAACGTTCGATGCTTAAATAAGAATGAGGTGGGCACGGTGGGTTAGTGGTTAGCACGTTCGCCTCACACCTCCAGGGTTGGGGGTTCGATTTCCGCCTTCGCCTTGTGTGTGTGGAGTTTGCATGTTCTCCCCGTGCCTCGGGGGTTTCCTCCGGGTACTCTGGTTTCCTCCCCCGGTCCAGAGACATGCATGGTAGGTTGATTGGCATCTCTGGAAAATTGCCCGTAGTGTGTGAGTGAGTGAGTGAGTGAATGAGAGTGTGTGTGTGTGCCCTGTGTTGGGTTGGCATGCCGTCCAGGGTGTATCCTGCCTCGATGCCGATGACGCCTGAGATAGGCACAGGCTCCCCGTGACCCGAGAAGTTCGGATAAAGCGGTAGAAAATGAATGAATGAAATAAGTGAATGAATGAAATAAGAATGAAAATCTTTAGCAACTTAAGGCTAAGGCAAGCTGAAGTCGATGTGAAAAACCGGAGATATGTACCAAAAAAAATGGATGCATTGACACAAATATGTGAATTTATTTTATTTATTTTTTCCCCCAATATTATTCTGAAAACAACAGACATTTCTGATCTGCTTACTCCCAACCCGAGAAAAGGAAAGAAAGAAAATCACATTACAAGTTTTTATTCCGACTGCAGCTCAGGAGCTCGGTGGATGTTTTGACAGCTGTAATCTGATTAGGTTCATGTGTGTTTCACTAGCAAGGATTTCGACATCTTTAGGCAGACTGACTGTTTTTACCACCACATTTGTTAAACCGACTGCTTACGCAACATGATCTTTCAAGGAGGTTTTGGCAAAATATATTTATGCTTTGTTAAAATTGAGGTGTCAAAGTTTGTTATAAGGCAGAAAAACCTAATTTCGGGCAAAACCTGATTTTTCATTTTTGTGACTGTTTGACGAATATATAATTCGTAATATATAATATATAATATGTAATATATAATATGTAATTCACTAATGTGATATTTTATGTCATGTTTGTAATGGTGTGCAGTGAACCAAAACTGAATTTGGCTGGATAAGTAGTTCTTAAATAGTCGTCATATCATTAAATGTTATAATAAAATTAAATTACCAATTTTGTGACTAGGTGGCTTAAAGGTTAGCACATTTGCCTCACACCTCCAGGGTTGGGGGTTCATTTCCCGCCTCCGCCTTGTGTGTGTGGAGTTTGCATGTTCTCCCCGTGTCTCGGGGGTTTCCTCCGGGTAATCCGGTTTCCTCCCCCGGTCCAAAGGCATGGATGGTAGGTTGATTGGCATCTCTGGAAAATTGTCTGTAGTGTGTGTGTGTGTGTGTGTGAGTGAATGAGAGTGTGTGTGTGTGTGAGTGAATGAGAGTGTGTGTGCCCTGCGATGGGTTGGCACTCTGTCCAGTTTGTATCCTGCCTCGATGCCCAATGACGCCTGAGATAGGCACAGGCTCCCCGTGACCCGAGTAGTTCGGATAAGCGGTAGAAAATGAATGAATGAATGAATGAATGAATGAATGAATTTTGTGACTAAAATAAGTTTTATGTGTAAATGATCCAAGATGTGTCATGTGAAAAAAGATTAAAAAAAAGAAATAATAATAATAATAATAAATAAACTTTTTTTTTGGTTGCCACTATTGCTAAAAATGCTAAAATATCCAAATCCTATAAGAATTCAAAGTTTTGACTTTTGTCTGCATAATATAAAGTTTGCTGTTATTTACATAGGAGACACAAGCTTATTTCAGAAATCCTCTTAAGAGGTATAGCATTCGAATATCGTTCAATATTTATGTAAACCTCACACAAAGCCTCTTAGACGCTTTCAGTGTTATTACAATTTAATGTATTCCCTGAGAGGGCTAATATTTTCTGTAGTCTGTAGTAATGATTCCTAATGTTCCTGACTAAATCTTTCCCTTTTTTTTTACTGTATTTTAGCCACTGCCCAAGGAGCCATCTTAAAGGATATCAGCTGAGAGGAGGTGAGGACATCTTATTCTATAGGTTTTTCATGTTCTTATGGATCTTATGGTCACGACAGAGATGTTTCAGCTGGCCGACTGGCTGTAAAAAGTGTGATTACATACTGTACAGTACATCAAGCACAAATCATGACTAATAATTAGACCACAGCTTATGAGTATGAGATTTTTTAACAAGCCTACAGTGAATAAACATAATGTGCTGGAGATGAAAAAAAAAATCACTGGTTGCTTCCACTATGGGTTTTTTTTAACACCTGGTCACTTCATGCGTTTTCTGTGATCCGATAGCTATTCGATGGTAAAAAGACCAGGTCTAAATGCCCTCCGAAACGTTTTCGTGGCGGATATAAATCCGATCGTTCAAACCCCTTCAGGAGGTGGTCTGGGACACATTTCAGATGAAACTGGACAGGTGTAAATGCATGTGGTTGTTCAAGCCACATACGTCAGCGCTAAACTCCTCCCAAACGGAAGAACGTTACTCGCAAGTGACTCACTAGTCGTGCATCGCGCCAGAAACAAATATGTTTTCCCACCAGCGCTGGTTCCGATCTTTCACCCAGGCGTCTTGTTTGGTCTCAAAATGCACTGCTGCCACCAGCAAAAATGCAGCAAACAATAAATGCTGTTCTTGTAGCAACCGCATCCACCAAAGCGTGTTCCATTTTAATGGGTCTCAAAACGCACTGCTGCCACCAGTGAAAAAGCAGCAAACAGTAAACGCTGTTTTTGTAGCATAATCGCTGTAACAAGATTATTCGTCTTCTTTTTGCTTGCATTCTGAAAACCGCGTAAACCAAAGCGTGTTCCATTGTAATTACCCCGGAAATGAGGTCAAATATATAAGCATTTTGGGCGGGAGTAGAAAGATCGGATCGATATCCGATTCGCCGAGACGCATTTATGTGGCATAATGTAAATGGGACAGTTTTAACAAATCAGATAGCTATCGGATCAGAGTAAACACATGAAGTGAGCAGGTGTAAAAAGGCCCTATCACTTCCTAATTGTGGTTACAGATTGTTCATTTTTACAACAACAAGCTATGAGTGAGCTGAACTGGTATCTATGTGCACCCCACCCCAAAAATGTATACTAATACATGAATTGGAATGATCAGTGTCGATTTATCGATGCGTACATAATAGAGGTATAAATACAGTTACGAATAAGAGAAACAGTATTCAGGTTCCTGAGCACATTCTGCCTCATCGTTGAGTCCGATTATGAAGTCGAGTAAGTTCGAAGAACTGTCAGAGTCTGAATTCACAGACCATGCCGACAGTGCTGCCATTTCTGCTGTTTTTTCCCCTCAGTATTTACAGTGACATAGAGGCAGGGTTCATATTAGAGCCCTGCGCGGGACTGTTTTTATAAACCCGCACCCGCCCGCTCCCGCTGAATTTCTGACCAGGACTGCCCGCGCCCGCAAGATGCGTGTTCCACTCCCGCCCGCACCCGCAATGTTTGTGTCCACTCCCGCCCACTACCGCGGATTTTATCTTGAGAGCTTGTGACAATTTTGATTGTATACAAATGATCAGACTAATTATTAGTTTAGGCTAACATCCAGAATAACAGAATTAAACATGATTTCATTTAAATAAGATAAATTAATACTAAACCAAAGCAACACACCGGACAAAAACATTTTTTTTTTATGTCTGTTACAGTTTTATGTCTGTTACAAAAAAACAACAGTTTTTTATGTCTGTTGTAAATTAACACTTTTGTACATTTATTGCAACTTACGAAGTTTAACTCTTTCCCATTTTTTTCAGTGACAATTGAGAATTGTGTCCAGATGTCTGACTCGCCTTGCTTTGCTTTTGTCAAGTAAACAGCCGCTTTAATCGTCTTCTCAACGTCATGTGTTGACTCCATTCTTATTATTAGGCTACACGCCAAACCCCACCAGGTCCCACGGATTTCCCGCTAAATTTTCTGACCGCCCACTCCCGCCCGGGGCAAAGGTGAAACCGCCCGCTCCCGCGAGATTTGTGTTGGGTCCCGCGGGTCCCGCGGGAGCCCAATCCTAATGCAGCCCTCTAGTTCATATTTTATTATATTTTAAAAACTGAAAAAATTAAAAAGTTGACATTTCTGGTTCAGGTTTAAATCTGAATATAGGTATTTTAAGCATTAAACAGAAACACATACTGGCACTGTGTTACTGTCAGGACTTTGGCCACGTGCATTTGTTTATGTTCTTCGTCACGTATCTGCCCCGGCTTTGTCTGCTCGTCCCCGTCTCTACACACCTGTTTCCCATTGTCATCACCTTGTCTATCTATCTGTGCCGCGTTGCCTTGTGCAGCACGGAATCTACTGTTGTCTTGTCCTGTCTTTATTCCGTGTCCTGTTTAGTGTTCTTTTGTTATTAAACCCTGTTTATTTCGTCATCCTGCATCTGGGTCTGTTCTGTCGCATTCGTGACAGTTACTGTACATCTTTATTGGGGATTAGATGTCTCATTTTTCTTAAAAAGTATTTTTTACTAGAGGCCAAATAATGGAATTTGTGGCTGTTTTGTTATGTCCATGTTCAGCATTGAATGTCATTGTCATGTCCCACACCACAGTGGGGCTTAATATGAAGCTCATATGAAAGGAGACACTCCTTTAAGGGCTTTTTTTAGTCTATTAGGGACAACATATTTATAGAAACATAAAAAAAAATTATTATTAGTTATTTATCACGCACATTTTTCTATCTTCCAAGTAAATGGTGATAGGAAACCCAGTTCATCTCTCTGAGACGACCCAAGTGTGTTTATGAGCATCGAAAATTTGAAGGTGTTTATCTTCAACCATTAAAGTTCTGTGTAAAGTTATCCGACAGAGGGAACGACAAAGGTTTTACATAGAAAGCCTGACTCATTTTCCATTAGACTTGTGGAAAAAGAATTCATTCATTTATTGACAATGTTTATTATGAATATAATTGCAAATGTCCAAAGTCGATTTTCATTGTGCCGCCGGAATGGAACGCCGGCGTTCTGGTAAAAATTGTTAAGAGTAAATGAGAGTATGTTTTGCAATAAAAAAAAATGCAGCACCATTACAGAGGTTCACTGAGTTTGTCTCTCAGAAGAAATACTTAAGGGTTTAAATGTACCTGCATGTATTTGCTTAGTAAGCAGCATTGTTCACATACAGTACACAATTGCATTTGCATATCTTACTAATCTTCTGTACAGCTGAAGAAATAAAAGCAGTGTCTATTAGAAGCAGTCCAGAGCAACATGGTTAGGGAGTCTGATTCCTAACCCTAAGGTTAGGTCTCGGGCACACACACACACACACACACACACACACACCCCCAACTGTTCCTCGGGGGCCGCAGAATAAATGGCTGCCCACTGCTCTGTGTGTGTGTGTTCACTGCTGTGTGTGTGTGCACTTTGCATGGGTTAAATGCAGAGAACAAATTCTGATTATGGGTCACCGTATGTCACGTTACTTTATAGAAATAAGATTATTATCGGGGGCACGGTGGCTTAGTGGTTTAGTGGTTAGCACGTTTGACTCACACATACAGGGTTGGGGGTTCGATTCCCGCCTCCGCCTTGTGTGTGTGGAGTTTGCATGTTCTCCCCGTGCCTCGGGGGTTTCCTCCGGGTACTCCGGTTTCCTCCCCCGGTCCAAAGACATGCATGGAAGGTTGATTGGCATCTCTGGAAAATTGTCCATAGTGTGTGATTGTGTGAGTGAATGAGAGTGTGTGTGTGTGCCCTGTGATGGGTTGGCACTCCGTCCAGGGTGTATCCTGCCTCGATGCCCGATGACGCCTGAAATAGGCACAGGCTCCCCGTGACCCGAGAAGTTCAGATAAGCGGTAGAAAAAGAATAAATGAATGAATGCAATTATTATCAGCATCAAATACTTATTAAAATGATCATTAGTAAACAGAATCCATTAGGTCTTTTCTAAAGCCACAGAGGGTTCAAAGGCAAAACTATTTTATTATATTTTCGATTCATTATTCGGTTTAGACTTAGTTGGCACTGAAAGCACTCTTTTCTGCCAACTCACTCACTGCTGTAAGCACACGAGCCTAAAGAAAAGCAGAAGTAAAGTTGAATTCTTATCATTTATCCAGCCAATATTGCTCAGGCAGGCCTGATTAAGCTGTCTTAAAAAGGAGTCACAGGCTCAGCAGCAGAGCTAGAGCGGGATTAGAGGGTACGCGTGGGCCACAGCTACAATAACTGTCCACAGATAAAGGAGTAGATGACTGTTCAGGAAGCGACCGGCAGCCTCAAAGCTCTTGGCTGCTCTCTGAGTAGCGGCTCAGTCTCTGTAGTCACACTCACACTGGCAGCCCCTTTAGAATCAGCCGCAGAGGAGCAGAATGAGGCACGGCTGTATTTAATAAGATATATTTACACTCCAGCTGTTGTTTGTCACTGCTTGCTTCACACCGCTCCCTCTGGGATTTTGCCGGATGGGAAGCGGTGCGTTAGGTTCGGAGGGAGAAATAGAGGTGACGTGAGGACATGACGTGGGTTTATTTGCAGCTTTAAGGCAATTAGCACCTGTCATTCACATCAACGTGCAGCTGTTTGCGCGTTCCGTCTTATTGGACAGTAATTGCTATTATTGGCATAAAGATTTCTAATGCTTTTCTCAGAATGGTTAACAATGATTGTGGCTAGGTTTGTTTTTCCAGACAGCCTTCGTTTTTAATCCTTTACCGCCGCCATGCTGCCGTCTGATCGGAACATCCACATCCAAGATGTTTCCTTGTCCAGTTGGTTGTGGGGAAATCCAAAAAACTTCCAAAAGCACAAATATGAAGAGATACTTAAAATACATTTTACCAGTACACTGTTGTTCTTTTTCACTGGCCGAATGGAAATCGACTTCCATTTCAATTTGTATAAAGAAATGAATTATTTTATTCCTGATAAGAGTCAGGACTAATCTTACACTGAATTGTAGTGGTTGAAGATAACGGCTTCAAATTTTAGCTGCTTATGAACAAGCACTTGGGGCATCTTAGGGGCTTTTTACACCTGGTCACTTCATGCGTTTTCTGTATTCAGATAGCTATCCGATCGTAAAACGACCAGGTCTAAATGCCCTCCGAAACGTTTTCGAGACGGATATAAATCCTATTGCTCTCACCAGTTCAGGAGGAGGTCTGGGATGCATTTCAGATGAAACTGGACAGGTGTAAATGCATGTGGTTGTTCAAGCCACATACGTCAGCGCTATACTCCTCCCAAGAGGAAGTACATCTCGTTGGGTCTGTTTGTTGTAGCATAACCGCCGTAACAAGTTTTTTCGTCTTCTTTTTGATCGCATTCCGAAAACCGTATACACCAAATCGTGTTCCATTTCAATTACCCCGGAAATGAGGTCAAATATATTTGCATTTTGGGCGGGAGTAAAAAGATCGGATCGATATCCGAGTCGCCAAGACGCATTTATGTGGCCTGATGTAAATGGAACAGTTTTAACAAATCAGATAGCTGATTTCGGATCAGAGCAAACACATGAAGTGAGCAGGTGTAAAAAGGCCCTTAGAGAGCAGAAATGGGTTTGATATCAACAATTACTTTTAAGATATAAACATTTGTGTGAAAGCATCCTTTTTTTTTTTTTTGGAACATTTCTATGAATATCTTCCCATTACTAGGCTAGAAAAAACACAGAAATACTTAGAATACACTACAAATAAAACAAAGTGTTTAGTTTCATATGAGCTTTATATTAACCACCACTATGGAGTGAGGCATGAAAAAGACATTCAGTACTGACGATCTACAGGAGCATCAGCGTCACTGTTAAGATAAGAATGTCCCTTTACCCAAATAATATCTGATCGGTGGTGGGAACATTTCATGGCTAGAAAATTAAAAGCAACAAGTCACAATAATTTTACCCCTACAGAATGCACCTGTATGGTAGTTTCACATGATAAAATAGCCAATCGGTTGTTATGAGACCTGTGAGATCTGTGACGTGACGTACGGCTAAGTACGGTGACCCATTCGTTCTCTGTATTTAACCCATCCAAAGCGCACACACACACTGTGAACACACACCCGGAGCAGTGGGCAATCATTTATGCTGCGGACGCCCGGGGAGCAGGTGGGGTGTGGGGGGTTGGTTGGGGGATGTTGGTTTGGTGCCTTGCTCAAGGTCATGGGATTGCCGGCTCAAGACTCGAACCCACAACCTTAGGGTTAGGAATCAAACTCTCTAACCATTAGGCCACTACTTCCCGACGTTATGGAAGATCAACTGGCAGCTTAGTCTTCAGTCCCAACTACTGCATTTACAAATTTACTCTGTCAGATGTGTGGACTATTTCATGCATTATTAAAATGAAAAAAAAAAAAAATTATATATGGCAGCGCGTGTACGAGTTGTGTTGCGAAGCCCACGGCAGTGCTTTCTTCATTTCCCAGTTTGTTGCAGCCTCATCATCAGAAGACTGATCTCTACCGATTCGACAGAGAGAAAACCACATGAATCATAGGCAATTACAGAGACGCGGGAAGAAACGGGGAAGTGGAGAAATCATAAATATTTATTTGTGAAAGGAGGATTGGAACTTGTGAAATTCTGCTCCTATCTGTGAAATTATATTTAAGCCTATTAAAGATTCATTTGGTCAGTGAATTTTACAAATTCCCATGCTGAATTATTTATTTAAGTGGCAAAACGTGTTAGGGAGACTGTTAGTTTCATACCAGTGACTGTAGCTGAATTATAGATTCAAGCTGATGCGAGAAGTTGGATAATGAGAAACTGCAGGGATTATACTGGAGACATGCCAGCTCATTGGATGAGAGCAAACAGAAATCGGTGCACAAGGATGCAGATTGAAATCGTATGAAGGAAGTCATGCAAAAAGGTGGCTGTATCAAATTTCTATCCTCTGCTGTATCTTTTAATATAAATCTAAAAAATTCTCATAAATAAATAAATAAATAAAAATTCTTCCCGGTTCTATCATCCATCCGTCGAGCTCGAGCTTCCTCCTCCCGTCCTTGTTATAAAATATGACGCACGACGAGGCGTGATGGAATTTTATTGTGAACCGCATGAAAACAAAATAAGCAAGAAGATCAATGAAAATGCAAATGCGAATTGAGTAAAAAAAAAGACATGAAGCAGAACACTGCATGCTGCCCGTTTCTTTCTGTCTCCTTTGATCCTAGCGTGCGATGTTTTTTTCTCCCGCGCTCATGCTCTCTCTTTCTCTGCATGCAGGTCTACTGACATTCACGTGAACATCGCAGACCAGAAGACATTCATCAGACCAGCACATCTTATCCATCTTCGCACCCTGGAGCTAATACAAGAAGCCCACCACCACCACCACCACCACCACCACCACCACCACCACCTCCACCTTCAACCTACCAGCCTCCTCCACCTTCTCCACACTTACAGAATCCTGAATCTTTGGACTTAGACAGTCAAGCACCGTTAGCGGGATATTTAGCGTCATCCTTCTTGTTGTTTTTTTTTTTTGTTGTTTTTTTTCTTTGGTAAACAAACTTTAAAACCCATAAATTTCAGATTTGCTGGAAAGTAGGTGATAGACCAGAAGAAGCACATTGCTTCAAGTCTCTAAAGATGCAGAATGACCTGCTGACATGGAGTGTAGGAGTAGAACATAATTCTGTTTGGGATCTTGGATGCTCCATTGTCCAAAAAAAAAAAAGAACACAAACAAAATAGTCTGGAAGACTCTTCCTCCACCCTAGAGACTAAAAGACAGGAAGGGTTTTGTGTTTTGGACATCAAGTGTATCTCATAAAGCAAACCACAAGCAAATGGACGACACCATCTAGCAGGCAGAGGTGACGTCGCTTCTTGAACTTTTTCAGCTGTTAATGAAAACAGGAAGTTTCTGATCATCTTGATCCTACTGTCTGGTATTTTCAAGTGTAAAAAAACTATCCAACTGCATCCTGCTTTCCTGGGTTCCTTCTGTTCTTTGCTTTAAAGGGTCTGTCTACATCGGATTGCGTATATTGTTTTGCCAAACAACTCTCCGTTTTGCACCGTGAGGCAACACGCAGTGACAACTGAGATGAATTCTTTGAGCTAGATAGAAAATAAAAGATGCGGATGTGTACGTGCGGGCATGCGTGCGTACGTTCCGGTGGCACGTGTGTCGACGGGGTCAGATCGCATCAGTGTTCTGTTGTTTGAAAATCCATCATGTCAATTTCTATGCTTCTAGTCTCCCAAAGAGCTAGAAAACATGTTTGCGTCTTATTTCTCGTAGATTAATGTTAAGTCGGTGGCCTGGACAAACGATAAGCCACACCAGAGAGTGTTTCATTTAAATACTAAGTTACATGATGGACATAAGGATTGTAAGCAGCAGGGTCTAGCAAGCATAGAAAAGAAAAAAAAAAAAAAAAAAAACAGGCAAAAAGAAAATGGCCACTTTCAGTGAACAGTAGGTTAGTAATTTATCAGTCTGGAGGGGTAGGCAGAGCTCCCTCGGTTGTGAATTTTAATGGTGTTTTATGGTTCCTAATAAAGTCTGTTATGCTTCTGGCAAATATGCAGAGCACAACATCCCTCGCTTCCAATTACTGAGAAACTCAAGGAGAGTCTTCAGCCATTCATCATGCCGTACTGTTCCGAGAAATAACAGGAGAAAATCTCTTTCTCTCTCTCTCTCTCTCTCTCTCTCTCTCTCTCTCTCTCTCTCTCTCTCTCTCTCTCCCCTCTACTCTTTTTCTGTCTATGGTCTTTATACCCACATACCCGGGAGATGTGACAAGTGAGTCTGTTCTCACAGCAGCATTTAAAACTGAGCAAAAGCACATGCACATGTCAGTAAAGAGGACATAATACTGCAAAGATAAAAAACAAACATTATGTGATTCTAAATACCTTCACTATTAAATCTCACACAAATCCAAAGGTGCAATTCTGGTAAAGTATAAAACTAACAAAATAATGTGCTCTATCATATCCTTAACCCTTGTACGGTGTTCGTATTTTTGTTACTCAGCCAGTGTTCGTGGGTCTGCTGGTGGACCTGCTGGTGGACCTGCTGCAGTTTTGGGTTTTTAATTCAAACATTTTATGTTAAAATACTCTACAGGTGTTTACTTCATCCCAATTACAAGCAATAAAACAGCATATATGGTTAATATTTGCCCTTTACCTTTATTACATCACATTTTTAATTAAAGTGCTACTCGTTTTTGCTGTTTTTTTAATAAAAAGTAATAAAAAAAAAAAGAAAATCAAATTTAAAGAAAAGTTATGAGTGGGAAAAAAAATCAACAAATTTACAATTAAACAATTTTTTTTCAAAACTATTGATGTTTACGAATATGGGTCCCACAGACCCGAACAACATACAAGGGTTAACATAGGTAACTTTTTTCTTTTTTTGGAAAAGAACACACGCAATCAACAAATGTTACAGTCACTGGACCCTCATTTGGTGGTGGAGCCTGAGCTCAGTCTACAATGAAAGCTCGCCTTTAACCAATAGGTCTACATCCTTATCCTAAAAGAAAAGCGGTGAGTAAACGTGACAGGAAATGGGGTTTATCCGCAGAGTTGCATGAGGAGGAGAATCAAACAAATAAAGTGAAAGTTTCAGTCGAATCTGAAAAACGTCTTGAAAAGATCTAGAAACTTCTCACTTCTCAAGTGGAAAGGTCATCAGTGAAAGTCTGGATGCTTGTAATTAAATCTGTAAAAATTATACATTCAAATATCACATTCTGGATTTCACTCATTTTGTTTTGAAGACTGGGAGGTTAGGAGGAGGCCCTGGGGAAGACCCAGGACAGGCTGGAGGGACTATGTCTCTCGGCTGGCCTGGGAACGCCTCGGTATTCCCCCGGAAGAGCTGGAGGAAGTGTCTGGGGAGAGGGAAGTCTGGGCATCCCTGCTTAGACTGCTGCCCCCGCAACCCGGCCCAGGATAAGTGGTAGAAGTTGGATGGATGGATGGATGGATGGATGGATGGATGTTTTGAAGACTTTTGTTTCCACAATTTAGTTTTTTTTGTCCATGCAAATTTGAAGTCATACTGTATACAATACCAAGTTGGATAATACTGCACTGGAATTCCGTTCTTTCATCAGATTAGACATTTTCATTCATTATAAACAGACAAATTATTTTATCTCTTCAAGTTTGATATAAAATGAGTTAGTACTCTGTTGGCTTTCAGTATGAGATGCTTTTTTCCTTCTGTTTTATAACCTTTCACATGATTTCAGTGGTTGACGACAAGCATCTAAAAATTTGAAGGTGTTATGAACAAGCACTTGGATCGTCTCACCATGTACTTTAAAGATAGAAACATTGTGTAAAAATGACTTTATTAACCCTAGTAAGCTAAGTAAAAAAGAGACATACTAAGAGAAAAGACTGAAAATTCTTAAAGCCCCGAGTGTCTGAGCTTCATATTAACCACCGCTGTGGAGTAAGACATGATGAAGACATTCACTACTGAACATGGACACACATTGACCTCTGGTAAGGGTTGCAGTTAAAGTCTTTTCAGTGTTTTCAATGCAGTTGCCCCTCAGCACAGTAAGTGAGCACTCTCACTTACAAACTGACCCATTAATAGACTTCGTCAGTGAAATTTTCTTTAAAATGAATAAAACATTGCTGCAGCTCGGTAAGCAGGTCGGAGTGAATACACAGGTTGTTAAAGATGAACTGATTTGCCATTCAGGTCCAACTTAGACTTAGCATTTAAATGCAATCGGTGTCTGGATATCTTGTTTGAATAACGAATGCTCAAATGTTTCCTCTCTTTTTTTCAGTTTACATTGCGATCAGATCTCATTTCATGTGCAAACCTGGTGAATTGCTGGGACGTGATCCAGCTGTAATGGTGTCACTGAAATGAACTAGGATCAAATGTGGCAGATGTAGGATGATTATAGGCGATTATAGCTGTTGATTTTCATCTGCTGAGGAAAGGGTCATTCTAGTTATCTCTCTGGGACAGTTTTTTTTTTTCCATACATACATATATATCTGAAGACCTTAATACGAACCTACTGTAGGGATTGTGATCACTTTTTACCCAAACCCAACGTTCATAATTTATTTTTTTTTAAAGAAAGCCCCGACCCGAGACAAACCCAAAAAAATTTGACCCGAGTCCGACCCGACGGCAATTTTTTTTTAACCCCGACTGGACCCGAATGTTGCATAACTCTACACTAAAGTAACCGCTACAGAGTGGATTCAAAATTGATTGACAGGTCTGTTTCAACGAAAATTAGCTTACCGATAGCCACATGTCGCAAGTGGTCTTGGCGAGAGGTTGGAAAAGGACTCGAGTCGATGCACACACACAAGATACAGTAGTTCAGGTCTTCTCGGGTCCGTTTGGTAAAAACACATTCATTTTAAATTACCGAGGCCTGAAGCCGCTATTATTATACCCGACCCGTGTCAGAGGCACACGTGAAACTTTTAGACCCAAACCCGCTCAGGTTTTGGGTCGGACCTCGGGTTTTCAGATCTAAGTGGACCTGTGAAGACCTCTAGTTCACACCTGGCTGATTCTACCTGTGATCCAATTGCAACCTGCAGAGATGAGATGTGCTTTTCTCATCTGATCCTATTGGGATGCCTTGTGCATTTTCGTCTTCTTTCATTTGATCCAGAAAAGAGCACATTTTAATGCAATAAAGCCACCAATTGGCAATTTGTCATTCATCAGTAGCCACCAGGCAACTCTATTAAAACCCCGAGAGACCACAGTGTTATTTCATTCTGACACGGCCATCCATTCCCGTGTCATCTTGCTGTCATATTTATGTACATATTTACTCATCGTAAGCACTACTTGGAGATACAGAATCGATATCAGTGCAGCATCAATCTGGAAGCCTGACAGTGGCATGCAGGATGATCTCTGGACTTTGCTGCGTCTTCATGTGAGCCCATGTGCTTCAGGGACACATGATTTATCTGTCAAGCCATAACGCTTCAGGCTGCCACATTAAAACAAATACATGGCTTAAACCTCATCGGAATAGAGTTGCCTTCTAAGATATCAATATGTCTGGGACACATGGGAGAGGAGAAAGCAGAGAAGCTTGACACATAGACGTCTCATGGGGGGGCAGGGGGTCCGGATGCACCTCAAGACTACTTTTTTAAGGAATGTTCTAGTGTTTTACAAATTTATCCGTACACCAGATCTGTAGCGTATGAGCACTATGGATGAGTAGATACGATCTTTTAAAACTTTTCACCATGAATAAGTAAAGGAAAGGTCTAGAAGCACTTAAATCAATCACATATAAACATTCAAATACAATCATGATATAAATATAAAGAGTGTGTTTTGAATAAATATTCGACTGACACAACAACTGCCCTTGTTTTTCAGTTTCATTAAAAGTGCATTGAAGAAAGTGTTTTTTTGTTTGTTTGTTTGTTTTTTTCAAACTACAGAAACATGGGGCAAAATTCTATTCCATGAGGTGTTCTTGGTACTTTCTAATTGAACTGTGGCATGGAACGACTGCACCAAGAAAGCGCTTCGATCCTTTAGCGACCCGAAGGAAAAGGAAAAGAAAGTTAAACGAACATGACGTGTGTTTTCAAATCGAGCCAAGTGCTGCAGAAATGTGATGTGTTGTCGACTGGAAAGACAAACACAACAATGAACACATAACATTTTGAAAACTAGAAATTTCTAGAATCATCTTGTAATTGCTCCATGTTCTCAGAGTTTTATGATTTCTACACAATTTCTTTTCAAGGGTTTGTTTATATCTTTTACCATTGTTGAATTTCCGATTGAATTCTGATGAAGTACTTTTTTGGTTTGTTTAACACCGTGCAGTGAGAACGCAAATCAAATCTAATGTCAATCAAATCAAATCGAATGAGCTAAACATATCAATTTCACTCTGATTCAGATCCAGGAAGTAAAGCTTCAATAACTTAAGTAGGAATCAAAGGTAAAGCTTGCTGATAGAGTTGATTATTTCATGTCTATCCGAGCTAGCCTTTGTTGGGCGCAGAGGATTACTGACTCTAACAGCCGCTGCCTCTTTCTTTCACTCTCTGACAGCCTCACAGGGATTGCTGACCTATAAGAGTACTCAGTGGCCCATGGGATATGTGTATGTCAGAAGACAGCCATTTGCCTTTAAGCACACACACACACACACACACACACACACACACACACACACACACACACACACACACACACACACACACATATATGCTACTGTTCAACCCAGTCTCAGAAACTCGACAACCATTCGAAAACCCACGACTCCGACAATAAAGAAATCAATTCACTTCAACTCACTTCAATTTATTTGTATAGTGCTTTTAACAATTCAGCTGTCTCAAAGCAGCTTTACATTAGTGTAGAAAGAGAAAGTTTAATGTTTTAAATTATGTTACTATTTATCTCTAACAATTTTTCCCTAATGAGCAAGTGTCGGCGGAAAGGAAAAACTCCCTGAGATGACATGAGGAAGAAACCTTGAGAGGAACCAGACTCAGAAGGGAACCTCATCCTCATTTAGGTGACACTGAACAGTAAATAATATAAATGTAAATAATGTTCTTGGGGAGCACGGTGGCATAGTGGTTAGCACGTTCGCCTCACACCTCCAGGGTTGGGGGTTCGATTCCCGCCTCCGCCTTGTGTGTGTGGAGTTTGCATGTTCTCCCCGTGCCTCGGGGGTTTCCTCCGGGTACTCCGGTTTCCTCCCCCGGTCCAAAGACATGCATGGTAGGTTGAATGGCATCTCTGGAAAATTGTCCGTAGTGTGTGAGTGAATGAGAGTGTGTGTGTGTGTGTGTGCCCTGTGATGGGTTGGCACTCCGTCCAGGGTGTATCCTGCCTTGATGCCCAATGACGCCTGAGATAGGCACAGGCTCCCCGTGACCTGAGAAGTTCGGATAAGCGGTAGAAAATGAATGAATGAATGAATGAATAAATAATGTTCTTTCTACAACAATTTGTAGTGTTTTTCTACCTTTTTAACCAAATGTGGAGAAGTGAATGTTTAACACAGTGCTGTGTTTTGCTACACTGAAATCGGAATAAGTAACGAATAACAGAATTAATCTCAACCGCATGACAAGCTAAAAAACCCCACCATAGAATTATACTTGTAGTATTTTCCAGTTTAACGATTTAATACCATCAAAATCTTTCTCATTATTTCTCTGTTTCACTACCTCTACTAGGCACATGCCAATAAAACAGTTAATAATAGTATTTTTACATGTCGGGTATGTGAATTTGATCCATTTTCATTTGGATCCACTTTATCGCATTTAGACAGTTAAGTCATGATTTTTGTCTTTTGATGAAAATTTCGTTTAATTCTTTTAGTCAAAAATTCATCTTTTTTACTTTTACACTTTTCACGTCAATTGTAAGACATTGCTAGAGTCTGAGGCGTGACTTAAGCCCTAATCGGACGGGATTAGTTCTATGTGGGGACGTGGAGTAATGCAATTTTACCTCAGGACGTCTGTAATATTAATTGGCCAATTCACACGGGACAAGACATCTCAGTAAAACTAGCAGAAGTGGGAGGGGTAACTCGCTTTACGCACCACGGTAACCTCCTTGTCGTCATGTGTGTATGACGTTGCTTCCTGTTTCAAGCACCTCCATGCTTGCAAAACACGCCAAAAACTACTTTTAAACAGGAAATGACGGAATTTTACCGTACATGTTTACAGCGGGTCTTTTCAGACGGGATTAGTATTAGCTGAGGTAATTTTAACGGACATTTTTACAGAAGGTAAAAGTCGCCGTTATCTTTACTGACATTGTCATGATTACTGAGATGGCGCATTCGGACGGGACTAAAATCACCGAGAAGCTCTGCTAATAATTACTTTACCCCCACGTCCCCACATAGAACTAATCCCGTCCGAATGGGGCTTTAGACTACAGTCATTAGAGTTATAGAACTGTGCTGGACTGTACGGTATTTTGGTCGGGTTTCTATTTTGGTCAGATTTGTGTTTCAAATCAAATGTTTTTCTTGGGAAAGTTGATTGGTAGAGCTTTTCTTTATCTGGTCATAAAACTAGAAAATTAAGACAAACACTTCAGTATCAAATATTACTAAATGTGCCACCCTGGTAGGAAACTGTGAATAAAAATCTGTCCACCAGAAGTAGTCTTCTGTATGTCCCAAGAAACCTGGCTAGTGATTTGTCCACCCCATTACCTGATTTAACTGAGGCATGTTTAGAAAATACAAACTGATTGAATAACAAAGGACATCCGAGTATGAAAGAAGTGTTAGGGATAATCCATTTGTCATGCCGACGCAGCTGAATAAAGCACACCATCACAAAGAACAAACATAACCTGTTGAAACCTAGCATGAGAACAGTCGAATACCTGAAATGAAATATTATCTTGTCCATTGCAGTGGACTGTCAACTCAGTGACATTTCCACTAAGCAGAGAATATAAGGGATTAGGAATAAAAGTGGTCTTCTTCTATTTAAAGTAAGCAATATAGCTGAAAGTGGTTTTAAAACCAGTCTATTGCCCCTTTTTCACCGAGGCAGTTTGAGTGCAGGTTCGGAGCCTAATTTAGAACCAGTTCTTTCTGTTTCGACCACCAAAGCCCCGGCTTAGCGCATTTGATAATGTATATAAAGTCTACTAATGTTTAATAAACTTTTACTTTACCACGATATGATCAATTATCAGCACACATGATAGTAGGGTGCTACATGCTAAGGCTAACTTTTTTCTGTGTTAATGATAAAATAACGTTATGCACTTTATCGATTACAACCTCCGTTTATACAAATTACACAGAGCTGCATGTACACATTAGATTCGTCACGTTTGGATGCCATTGTAGGTTCACAAAGCCATGAGCTTTAACAGTAAAGCAACATCCGCCATTGTTGTTGCGATTGTGTTTGCCGCTGCTGAACTAACATTGCTGCTCTGTGTGACACGTATACGGTGACGTCAGACTCGACCCTGTGATGGCTCTGTAGCCGGTGGAAAGGCAAACCGGTTCTTAGAAGGTTCACCATTTGAACCAACTTTGAACCAGCACCAGCGCTAGCTCTGAACCAGCACCCGGTTCTTTCTGGTGGAAAAGAGGCATATGGGCTTTTTTACACCTGGTCACTTCATGTGTTTTCTCTGATCCGAAAGCTATCTGATTTGTTAAAACTGTTCCATTTACATTAGGCATAAATGTGTCTCGGCGAATCGGATATCAATCCGATCTTTCTATTCCCGCCCAAAATGCAAATATATTTTACCTTATTTCCTGGGTAATATACTGGGTTTCTGGCACGATGCACGACTCGTGAACCACCTGCGAGTCCTAAAGGTCCAGAGGTTCACTGTGGTTGGGCTCTGTGAAGGACACTCAAGGTTTTCCATTCGAAACTTGAAAAACTATAAAGTCATCAAGCTTGCTTTGTGCACAAGTGCACTGTCATGCTGGAACAGGTTTGGGGCTTTTAGTTCCAGTAAAGGGAAATTGTAAATGTACAGCATACAAAGACATCCTATACAATTGTACATATATGGGTTTGATAGTCAGGTGTCCACAAACTATTAGTCATATAGTCTAATTTTATAGCAGAAGAACTCCTGAGGTTTGGATACAATTTTTGAGATCTTGTTAAAAGTGTTTTCTTGTTTTCGTTTTATTTTTGTTTTATTTCTGTATATTATATTCTGTATATTACTTCTGTATTTAATATACTGTATAACCAGCATCTATGACAACCTGCAATGGTTTGTGGTAAGTCGTTTTAATATTTGAGCAACTGCTGTAACAACTACTGTATCATCTGAAATCTCAGTTTTGTTTTTGTTGTTTGTTTGTTTTTTTTACCCAAATCTTCCAAATGAAATTTCGTGTTCCAGGTCACGGCATCACTGCAGCCCAATTTCTCACGTTAAATTCGTTCCTGTGCATCTTACCTCATGAACTTTGATACACATTTGAAAAACTACAGATGATATAAAACAATCACAATGCTCAACCCCACAGGGCTGCCTGTTTAGAGATATTGTGCCAGTCCCTAGTGTATCTATTGGTGAGACGAAGTTCTCTTCATTGTGCAAGGTTTCACCTGCTAACTACACTTCTCTACCAGAGTAGGATTGGGTTGCCTCAGGATACCTCTCAAAATGTGTTTGACTGAATGTATTGACACTGTGTTCAATGTTGTTTGTCCCCTCCAGGGTATGCAGTTCTCTTTGTACCAGAATGCCAATTTGAATTGTTCCATGTGGCTCGATTACTTTCGCTCTTCTTTGCCAGTCCTATTTCAACGCCATCGCTCAGCAGCCTCAGAAATCGAGATGAAAAAGTACTCTTCTTTTGATAATAATTTGTCAGTGTAAGCTGTTTGAACAGGTTTTTTTTTCCAATATCTTTGAAAAAGCAAATCGGATAAGAGCAAAAAAATTAAACTGCCGCCGTTTTGTGTGTGTGTGTGTGTGTGTGTGTGTGTGTGTGTGTGTGTGTGTGTGTGTGTGTGTGTGTGTGTGTGTGTTGAAGAGATCTAAAAAAAAAATCACAAGCATCCGAAATGTTCTTTTCAGTTCTTTAAATATGTACATTTCCTTTCATGCCTTCATTTCTACCCCAGAAAGGGAAAAGGAGAGGCAATGTCAAACACACGCTGCATCACAACTGATTACCAACTGAGAAACCTGTTTGAAATCAAGAAGCTGTAAACAAATGTGTCTGGAGAATAGATGCCACTTTCTCTTCCTTTGTGATTTGCTAAAGGAAAGTCCTTCAATTTTCTCAGCATCAGCAATATGCAGCAGACAACAGCACCGTAGCAGACAGTACATTAGCCCAATAGGCATCCATTTATGGCTGGTCCTAAAAACCATTGCAAGCTTATTTTGTACTCCAGTCTAATGGACCATGAGGTATAAGGGGCCAAAGTGATGTTCTTGAATGTCCAGTAACTCTCAAGTCACCCCAAGCATCATTAGATTCAATCTAGATCTACACATCACATTATGAAACTCATCAGCTCCAAGGGTTTCTTGGAGATGGTTCAGAAACAAACATAAAACAGGGCAAATGAAATGGAGCTACACAACAAACAGAAGAAATTGAATTCTCAAACAGCGCTTCACAGCTCAAAGCTAGCAAGCCAGGCTCTGGTCGATAGTAATTGATTGTAATCGCTATTTTATTTCTTGTGAGTATTTTTTTCTTGTGTTATTTTCTCTGTGTGATTTAACCCTAACTGTGAAATAAACTATATTTAACCATTTCTTTTATTTAATTATACCCATTTGGTTCTCATAGCCAAGTCAAAATGCAAACCCCTCTCAAAACGTTGTTAGTATCATCAATATGGAAAGCCAATGAGCTCATTTGATTTATGCTAACCCGTTAAAGATGCCCTGCCACATGTATTGCATTACTTTTGTGGTAATGTCTGAAGTTTACCAAGGACTCTGTAACATTTTTGTGGAAAAATGCCTTGGTTACCGTGTTTCAAGCCATTCTAGTGTGGTATAGAAAGCCTGCAGGAAGACAGCTCGATTTGCGCCAGTTCTCATTAATATTCAATGAGCTATGCTGCTTGGCTCCGATTGGCTAACCGCTAGGATATGAGAGCATGACTATTTATTCACCCAGCGCAATAAGTAGCCTAGGATAGAGGAACTTTGTTTACAATCACCTGGAATTGCGGCAGAATGGCTTCTTCGGGTATATTGACGTTCAGCCATCCTTGCTGTATAGGAAACTCACTAAGCTACACGAATTCTGTGGGAGCGGTCTCAAGTGGGAGAGCTCATGAATAGTAATGAGCTCGATCATTTCTACGTCACTCTGAGCAGCTTTTCTAACTGACCTGATTTCTCTGCTTATTTCTTCTAAGTGGCTAGAACTGACCGGGGAGGTAGCAGTTCATTTTCACATTAACAACACAACACAAACACATATGGACCTAACACATATAAAAAGATGCAAGTAAAAATGGTTTTGTGGTTTTTACATCGAAGAAAGTGAATAATCAGGTGAATATATATTGAATTTGTTCAAATCTGTTTAATTTTTTTAATGAAGCCTTTCTAACTTAGTTTGTCTTTTTGGCAGCTACTGTACTTTCTAGAATGTTGTCGGTCTTTCGGCTGCTCCCTCTTCATCGTCGCCACAGCGGATGATGTGATCCCCATATTAGATTTTTACACAGGTTTTATTTCGGATACCCTTCCTGATGCAACCCTCCAATTTTATCCAAGCTTGGGATTGGCACTGAGTATTAACCCTTCAGTGGCTGGCGTTTGCTCCCTGCCCGGGAACCGAAGCCGGGCCACAGCAATGAGAACACAGGCTCCTGTCACTGGACCACCATGAGGAAACAGCTTCTTTCCAGAAATAAATGCTAGAAATAAGAGAAATTGTTTTATTAATTAATTCGATATTGCTACTGTCTCACAGTTTCAGGGTCTTTCCATGGCTTTCTCCAACTTCCCAACAACATACCAGTTGATTATTCTAAATTTCCCCTAGGTGTGAATATGTGTGTACAGTACAGCAAGATCTGGAATTTCATCCCAGACGTATTCCCGAATATTTCTCATGTCTTATATTCTCAGGATAAGCTCCATAATAAAGCAGTTGACCAGCGATATCTGATTTTATAGCTTCTCTGGGTTTTTTTTTTTATCACAGCTGCCCTGATGAATTTGGTTCCTCAAAATAGTTGCAGTATCCTACGAGTCACTTCTGAAAAATCAGTATCATCACAAGAGTGACCCGCTCATCTGTAAAACCATAACTGAAAGAATCTGCCTCTTAGTGAACTGTATCTAAGATGTCCTGATGTTCTGGATCACTGGTTGCTAATCAGAGTTATAAATCTATAGAGAGGAAAGGAGGGGTAAAGCAGACTGGAGCAGCTGCGGCTCACTGATGCATATCATCACATCTTTCCCATGCTTACGCATTCTCAAGCAGCCCTGTCTCGGACTGAATCTTGGCCATTTACCCAGACTGGACACATGGACCTACAAACAGTCACCTTTGGATGAAAAATGAGACTGTTTCAATTACTATATGGGTCATTAATCTCTATATTGACCTATTTTCTGTTGTGTTGAGGTAAAACATATTACTAATCACACTGAGTGGAAATATCATAGACGAGAAATGTCAAGGTCCAAGGTTCAAATCAATTTGGCATCCTGCACAGTATTGCTAGTGTCAAACAAACAGCTAAAGCTTTCAACTGCGATCAATTGTACACTTTATAGTTACACCATAAACTGGTGGTGTTAATATCACACTAGTGATTTCTCCAAGCAGCTAGTGTGGCAACTTTAGAATTGATCCGCTGCTTGTTGTATTTTCCTGGGAAATCCACATAACCCCCACATCTTGACAAAAATTTCATTATAGCCCACACTGAGTAGAATCTAATGCAGGATCATGTTAATACTGGAGTTATTTTTAATGAGGTTTGTTTTTATGCAGTTTATTTCCATTTAATCCATTCCTAGAGATCGATTCTACATCCTAAAAAAATTCAGAACATACATATGTAGCTTTATTATTCTTATTAATATCTTTCATTTTTTTTATTGGTGTTTTTTTTTTACTGTACTCAGCATCAGTAGTCTATAAGTCATCTGAAGTCTATAAGTCAAAGCTGCTTAATTCATATCTAGAAAGCTTTCAATTTCCTCTGCAGACCGCATCGCTTCCCCTGCAGCAAGAAAACAATAATTAACTAGACAATTCTAACCAATCATATTATACAATTTTTATGTAATAGAAAACTCAGGCCAGCATTTTATCCTTGACCAAACATAATAAACTCAGCCTCAGTTATGGTGTGAAACAACAACATTACAGTTTATAATCTATTTCTATAAAAGCAGGGCTTGAGATTATATAAATTACCTTCACCAAAGTCAGCGTTACACATTCTGCACTGCTAGTACACTACCACAACATTAAGCTTTCTGACAACTAAATAAACACCGAACAACTAAACAGAGGCCATCTCCTGAAGGTGATACACACTGTAATGGAAATTCAAGTTAATGTCAAAACATTTGTAATCACTTCTAGAGTCTTTTAGACTACCTGTGGCTCTCTAATGTTGATCAGATGGTTGCAGCTCAAGCCCCAGAGCTGCCAAGCTGCCACTGTTGGGCCCTTAACCCATTCTGACCTAGGGACACTGTATCATAGCTGTCCCTGTGCTCTGACCCCACATCCCAAAGCTGGGAGATGCAAAGAAAAGTATTCTACTGTGCTGCAATGTACAGTATGTGTGGCGATAATAAATGCTTCTCCTTCTTCGTAAATACTGTCATGGGTTGTCTCCTTTATGATCATTACTTCTCTACGGCTAAAAGACCAAATCAGATGTTTAATCTGGGTCACGGCACCAATTACCTTTCTTATATTTGTACGCTTGTTATTTGTCTCCACAAACTTTACTGCATTCCTGCAGGAATGAAGCCCGCCTGATTCATCTCACAAACTAATTATCATGCCCTTTATAATTAAAATGAAATGTGTGTGTGTGTGTGTGTGTGTGTGTGTGTGTGTGTGTGTGTGTGTGTGTGTGTGTGTGTGTGTGTGTGTGTGTGTGTGCGTGCACATGTAGGTGTGAGTGAGTGAGAAAGATATGGTAACAAGTGCATTGATTATTCCGGGGTTTATTTGGATAGTGTATTTTTTAGAGAATTTAGACAGAGACAATTAACCTTCTGAAACTATCAACAAGTTCTCAACCTGTGAACGCTGGTCGTTACTGTTTAGTTTATTATCTACAGATCATCTTTAACTTTGTCTTCTTTCACCTAATCCAGTTTATGGCTTTTGCAGCTGAGTAAATCTAAGTATATGCTAATCATAATACGCTAATTTACTGTTTATTGTATATACTGTGAATCAAGTGATTTCAAGCTTGTATACAGCAGTCTCTAATAGATCTACATAGAAGCTACATAGATATAAGTTTGCATTTGGACATTAATTCTTTAATGGTCACTAGAAAGCAGGAAAACAGATCAAATCAGAGGAGACTGAACAAAGTGTTTTGAGCAGGAAGCTGCCAGGAAGCTGCCAGGAAGCTGCCAGGAAGCTGCCAGGAAGCTGCCAGGAAGCTGCCAGGAAGCTGCCAGGAAGCTGCCAGGAAGCTGCCAGGAAGCTATAGTCAACCACTTTTTACATCTGTGGTAAACAGAAAAGAATTAACACATCAAACCTTAAAAGGGATGAACTACAACAGCAGAAGGCCACATCAGGTTCTGGTCCTGTCTGACAAGAACTGGGATCTGAACCTATCATCGCACATTTTCACGAAACTGAATAGCTGAAGACTGGGGGAAAAAAACAGGTGTTCTTTCTATCTGTTTTTAACACCATTTGTGTAAACTCTAAAAACAGTTTGTTCTTTGTGAGATCAGCGATTTCTGAAATACTTAAACTCCATCCATCCAACACCAATAATCATGCCAGGGTGAAAGTCAAGGAGATCACATTTTTCCCCATTCTGATGTTTGAGGTGAATATTAACTCAAGCTCTTGAGTCTTGAGTTGAATCTGCATGACCTTATATATTGTAGTACTGCCATATATATATATATATATATACATATATATATACTCCATTAAGAAGGCTTTTGTGAACATATAATCCTCAACAAAAGGAGAGAACCACTTAACTAATGATTTCACCACATGATGAGGTCAAGTCCCGCTGCATCTAACATAATAATATATCTTAAAGCATGTCCTGAATCAAACGTTTTATTTTTCCGTAAATAAATTCATCGACAATGCTGCTTGCTCTTACAAATATTCTCTTATTCTTGCTCTTATTCAAATATACAAATATTGCAAAGACATCATCTGAATGCCTTCTTCATGCTCTATGTTGAGAATAATTTTTGAAATATCTAGAGATGTTTATGTAGTTTATACCTTATAAGCCCGTGGGTCGTTTTGCTGTAATTGACATTTTGAATGTGTACCTTGTTGACATATGCTGACTTTTTACTTCCTCTCTCTCTCTCTCTCTCTCTCTCTCTCTCTCTCTCTCTCTCTCTCTCTCTCTCTCTCTCTCTCTCTCTCTCTCTCTCTCTCGGAAGAGCAGAGAGCCACAGCTGGGTTTTACTGGGTCATGGATTTCAAACTCGGCCAACAGAAGGGACCCAAATGTCAGGCAAATGTCAGGAACTCATCTGGAAAGTGATGCTGCCTGAGGGAGGGAGGATATTTGTTTTCTGATGGCCCTATGCAACATCTCAATTCAGCTGAGGTAGAGAAAAAGTCACATGGGCTAATCTTGCACTGCAAGTCTTGTCTATAAAAATTGAGATTTGGCAACATGTTATGAAAATGATTCTGTTTCTATTTACATGCACAAGAATCCACGTGATGTGAGCCGCAAATCTAGCACTGTTTTTCCCAGCTCACCCATGGCAACAGAGCTGCATACATAGAGTGCTCAACCAAACCAATCATCAGAGTAAGACCCGGGCGGTGTAGCGGGTTATTTCTCAAACATCTTCATTATATTTGCTTTGACCATAACCTTCAATACTGTGAATTTGCATTAGCTATTATATTAAATTGAAATAGAAATTGTTATTTGAAAAAGACCTTCACATATAAAAAAAGAAACAAATGGATGCAGAGGACAGAAAATGTAATAGCTGATTAAGAATATATGGAAATAGTGTGGAAATTATTACAATCACACTGTCACCCAGATGATGGGTTCAGTCTGGTTCATTTCAAGGCTTCATCCTCATCGTCTTTGTCTTGCTAATGTCACCTCTGGCTTGGTAATTTGGAATAAATTTCAATTGTATTTTTTTTTGTTTGTTTATATTACCATGAAGCTGCTTTGCAACAATGTCCATTGTGAAAAGTGCTATACAAAATATTAACTTGAACTGAATTGAGTTTCTCGGGCTGTAATACAATACCACGTCTTTATCTGTTTAGTGCTCCAAATATCTGCATCTGTATCCTAATTTAAACTTAATATTTTTTGTTAAATTCTATCAACACAAGGGGAAAAAACAGAGGTAGAAATGGCATCACTGTTGTGAATACAAGTTCTGACAGTTCCTCAACCTCAGCTACATCAGTCAACAATGCTGTTATTATCGTTGTTTTTGTGTGGGGTTTTTTTTTTTACATTTATGCAGTTCTTATTTTTGTCTGCAATACTGCCGTAATTTCTAACTCTATGTTCTATTTCCCAGAATATGCCAAGCTGAATCCAGTGAGGCATTGACCATGCAGTTAGTATGATAAATCTATGATATAATGTAGTGACTAAAATGAACGAACGAGAGCTACAAATGTGTAATATGTTAATGAACGTAGTCCTTCGTAGTCCTTCCTGCGAGGTGTATATCCGACCACTTGCTCATGCCTGCAAGAAAGTAAAAACCTCCCACTCGCATGACCTTTTGCTGCGTTCACAGGATCCCAGTAATGATGCATCTCTAGTCTCAACTGGACGCAACGTGAACCTTTCTGCCAAGTGTATTATCTGTATTCTAACTATTTTATGTTTATCCATTTAGCACAGATTATCTGTTAATTCCAGATAATGTAATCATATTTGGTTTCACCAGTCCCATCTGCTCGATCACATTCACACACAATTGCGATTTCCAGAAAACTCTATTCTACAGCCAATGCCAGAATGAGCAAGCTGATATTTTCACATCTACAGTAGTATGGAAAAGTTTAGGAACCCTTGACAATTTCCATGATTTTCATTTATAAATATTTGGGTGTTTGGATCAGCAATTTCATTTTGATCTATCAAATAACTGAAGGACACAATAATATTTCAGTAGTGAAATGAGGTTTATTGGTGCATCCAATCATGAGAAAAGGTAGTTGTTGTTCTCTTTGACTCTCCTCTGAAGAGTGCGAACATGGAGGCCTCAAAACAACTCTCAAATGACGTGAAAACAAAGATTGTTTAGCATTTTAGTTTAGGGGACGACTACAAAAAGTTCTGAGGTTTGAGAGATTTAAAGTATTGAGTATCACACTGGTACACACGGGCAAGAGTAAAAAAGGTTTCACAATTTATTGTGCTCAGCTGCGCAGCAGGACCCGACACACCACATATAGCATGAGAGATGAAAATCCCCGATCATTGATTACATCAAGATTTTATAGACAGAACTCAAGTAAAGAATATATGTAAAAGCAAATCATCATCAATCATTGGCTCAAAATCACAGCATGCTAATCTCCTGATCCTGCTAGAAGGCCTACTAGAAGATTTACTGGACGTTGTTTATGCCTAATTCCTGACAACTCGTCTCCAGTCCTTACTGCCCTTGTCATAATCTTAAGAAAACAACCGATGACAATGTCAGTCTCTAGTCACTACAAATAAAAGGTAAAAGCATAGAAGGACAAAGCTTTATGAACATCTTTAGATTAGAGATTTCCACCACATTATCGCAGAGATATACGCTGTCAGTGTCCACTGTGAGGAACATAGTGAGGAAATGGAAGCGCAGTTCTTGTTAAGGCCAGAAGTGGCAGGCCACGTAAAATATCGGAGAGGCAAAGGCGAAGGATCATGGGAACGTGCAAAAACAGCCCACAGACCACTTCCAAAGACCTACAACATCCACTTGCTGCAGATGGTGTCACTGTGCGTCGTTCAACGATTCGGCACACTTTGCACAAGGTGAAGCTGTACGGGAGAGTGACGCAAAAGAAGCTTTTTCTGCACACACGGCACAAACGGAGTCGCCCGAGGTATGCAAACGCACATTTGGACAAGCCAGCTTCATATTGGAATAAGGTGCTGTGGAGTGATGAAACAAAGATTGAGTTATTTGGTCATAACAAGGGGTGTTATGCATGGCGGCAAAAGAACACGGCATTCCAAAAAAAAAACACTCGCTACCCACAATAAAATTTGGTGGAGGTTCCAACTTGCTGTGGGGCCGTGTGGCCATTGCCGGTACTGGGAATCTGGTTAATGTTGAGGGTCGCATGGATATTCTCAATATCAGCAGATTCTTGAGAATAATGTTGATGAATCAGTCACAAAGTTACGCTGGAGCTGGATATTTGAACAAGACAAAGACACAAAACACTGCTCAGAAACACATCCCAGTCCCCAGACCTGAATATCATTGAACATCTGTGTGGTGATTTGAAGCAGGTTGTCCATGCTCAACAACCATCAAACCTAACTGAACTGGAGATGTTTTGTAAGGAGAAATTGTCCGAAATACATTCATCCAGATTCCAGACACTCATTACAGGCTATAGGAAGTGTTTAAAGGCTGTTATTTCTGCTAAAGGAGGCTATACTAAATATCGATATGATTTTTCTGTCGGGGTGCCCAAATTTATGCACCTGTCTAATTTTGTTTTGATGCATATTGTGCAGTTTCTGTTAATCCAATAAACCTCATTTCACTACTGAAATATTACTGTGTCCTTTAATTATTTGATAGATCGTATTTCATGAAATTGCTGATCCAATCACCCAAATATTTATAAATGAAAACCATGGAAATCGTCAGGGGTTCCTAAACTTTTGCATACGACTGTATTTGCATCGAGAATCGAGGGCTTGTCTTCAGTTCTATATCCATATCCAACACAGATGTCACCCATATCAGTCTCTAACAATATGCCAACATAGCAAAACAATATTTATATCTTAGAAATTGGTGAACTGTGGCAGTGTCACA